>NC_089741.1:50739357-50746857 GCF_040412425.1 Macrobrachium rosenbergii
AATGGATTCATCCGAGAACCAAAAGGGTCTTTGAAGCTGTGCCAAAATTTGATGTTAGGATCTCATCATTTATCTTAATGGCTGTAAGGGAATTCCCTTTGAATGTGTAAAAGAGGAAATGGACAGTTAGAGGACGAAATATTGATACAGGCCCCCCTCTATGGAATAAATAGTCTTTCGGTGAGGAGAACTGAGATGGAGCTACATAAGGAGGGGGGGGGGCGATGCAGCAATTTCTGCCTGATAGGCTATCGGCATATGAAAATAAAGAATGATCGTGGTACCACTTGATATTATTATTAGTGAACTATTCGTAATAAGGCATTATAACACTTTTGAAGTAATAAAAAAAAGTTAAGTATACCTTAGTTTTACCAGACCACTGAGCTGATTAACAGCTCTCCTAGGGCTGGCCCGAAGGATTAGACTTATTTTACGTTGGCTAAGAACCAATTGGTTACTTAGCAACGGGACCTACAGCTTATTGTGGAATCCGAACCACATTATAGCGAGAAATGAATTTCTATCACCAGAAATAAATTCCTCTAACTCTTCATCAGCCGGCCGGGAAATTGAACTCCGGCCCATCGAGTGACAGTCCGCAGCTCTACCGACTCACCCACCAACGAAGAGCTTTGAAGTAATAAAGATCGTTTAAGTTTTATCGTTTAAGTTTTAAGAGGCAAAATGAAAGGAAGAGCTGATCTTGCATGTCAGGTTGGTTTTAGATTCCGTATAATCCATGTATTCAACTTTGTTCTTCTGTCTTGCTTTTATGTTAGCGGTAACAAGGATGTGGTCGGCAATTGCAGTCTTCGCCAGTTAAATAAAGGTTCAAGGAAACTTTCGTTTGTCGTGGTAAAGGAAGGAGAAATATTTTTAGTATCTAATTTTTCGTGGTGCATGCATGAACGTTGTATTTTGCGAAAATGAAAGGTACAAATTTCGTTTTATTTTGTTAGTCTGTATTATTAATGGGTGTGCGTTTGTATGTGTGTGTGTGTGCGAGAGAGAGAGAAACAAACAAACAAACGTCTCTTTCCTGTTCGACCTCCTTTCATTTTATTTCAGGCACGCCGTTGACATAATGTATAGTCTCATGCAAATATCTTTTAAAATCCTTTAAGATGATTGCGTCGTATCTTACGTCTCTCTCTCTCTCTCTCTCTCTCTCTCTCTCCTCTCTCTCTCTCTCTCTCTCTCTCTCTCTCCTGCAATTTACTGAAACCCACTGAAGCGTTCGACAGCCCCCTTAGAGTGTGAACCGGATCGTGACATTTGTGAGTTCATGTCTTTCGGAGAATTTCATTCCCGGCATTATCTTCGTCTGTAGATATTTCTCCGGGGGACGATAATCTATGGAGCTTACCGGCTTAATGTATGAAGGGAATCTCTCAAAAGGATCCGTGACTTATGGGGCGATTACTTTTGACATTTTATAATCGAGAGTCGTTTGTCTATTTTTTTTTTTTTTTTTTTACATTTTTACTTTGCGTTATTATTTTTTTTTTTTTATTTCTAGCTTTGATTGGCGGGTCAGATGAAATCTTGAATTTGTTTAAGTGGTTTATGTGGGATTTTGGTTGAAGTATGTTGTACCTAATATTTATGCAATAATAAGTTTTCATTGCTGTCGTGCTCTGCCCCTCATCCTCCTCTCTCTCCCCTCTCTCTCTCTCTCTCTCTCTCTCTCTCTCTCTCTCTCTCTCTCTCTCAGGCTAATTAAGATGCAGCTTAAATTACCCGTTTCGTTAAATAGAGTAAATAATGTGAATGTCATTAGATATTACAAAAGAGCTTAATATGAAATCGATTGAAACTTAGCTAAAACTTTTAATGAAAGGAAAACAGATTAAAAAAATGGTTATGTTCCTTAATTAGTAAAGCCAACTCTTTGAGGTACCTGATTTCGCAAGGAAGTGGTAGGAACATTTTCCTAGACCCAATATTTGTTAAAATTTGGGCATGAAATGAGCAACATTTGCTACTGAGTTCGGTTGTGTTGTGTCAGATTTTATCTGCTTGTCATTGTCTCAGGATTTATGATTCATGCGTTTAATGATGCTTCTAGTTTTCCTTGCTGAATTTCCTAAAAGAACCGTTGTGATGTTTCGTTATAGATTCGAGAGATTTAATGATGGCAGTTTCGACGTAAATGGCAGACAATTTTTATATATATATATATATATATATATATATATATATATATATATATATATATATATATATATATATATATATGTGTGTGTGTGTATATATGTATATGTATATGCATATATCCATATACATACATAGCCTACATACATGCATACACACACATATAAACAAAATGTCTGTGCTAGCGCGCTTGTTGTGTCAGCAACCCAATTAGTAATTCAGTAGAGACTTATCTTCTGTTGTTGAAAAAAAAAGATATATACTTAAATTTGTGATATAAATGATTTTTCCTTATTGTTTTGTAGAATATCCCCTTCCAGTGAACTGACACGCAAGAAAAAGAGTATGCATGTATTATACAACGGATCTTAATTAATACTCGATCAATTCTTTCATCATTTTCATACTACAGGTAGGCGACTTTGACTCTGTGCTTTGCAAACACCCCCAAAAACACTTCCGAAATCTTCTGCAGCAGCAGCAGCGGCAGCATCATCCCTCTTTATTGTTTTGTTTTAGCGAGCGCAGAACTGTGGTCTATTTTCATTAGTGGTTTATTTACCCAGCCATCTGTTGGTCAGTGGTTCACCCCCGATTGGCCACCTGGTCAACTACTGTCCCCACCGTTTGTTTGTTTGTGATATCGGAAGTGGATTTTTTCTGTTTGCTTTTCTTCTCCCTGTTGTTTGTGTTTTGAATTCATTATTTGTTTTTTTTTTTCGTTTAAAGTACAAATATTCATAATCTGTGCCGTTTTTAGCACAAGGTGCTGCAGTCCTTTCCTGTTTCGCGTGCTTGGTGTTTTAGTAATTATTTTATTTCCTTTTATTAATTTTCAAATTGTCATATTCATTGAGCACTTTTCTCTCTCTCTCTCTCTCTCTCTCTCTCTCTCTCTCTCTCTCTCTCTCTCTACGAACTCTCTCACACATACACACACACACACACACACATATATATATATATATATATATATATATATATATATATATATATATATATATATATATATATATTATATATATATATACACACACTATATATATATATATATATAAATATATATATATATATATATATATATATATATATATATATATATATATATATATATATATATATATATATATATATATATATATATATATATATATATATATATATATATATATATATATATATATATATATATATCTAAAACTTTCCTTCGATAAAACTTTTCTTACTACAATGTAATAAAAATCCTCGAGAAGGGAGGGGTTAGGGATTTGTTGTCTTGGAAACCATGCCGTGAGACGTGCCCTCTCTCTCTCTCTCTCTCTCTCTCTCTCTCTCTCTCTCTCTCTCTCTCTCTCTCGTACATCCGGAAGGCTTCGACACATCTCAAATTTCATTGTATTGTTGGAAAATGAGGTTAGGATTCTATTTACACTTAAATATATTTTTACTGGATAATCAAATTTCAGCTCGGTTTACGAAATCAGTTCGTTGTGCATTACAGAAACCATAATATTATTTAAATTTTCTTCAATGGTAATAAATGTAATTCAACACCATAAACATTTGTACACCTATTACATGAAACATTTGTTACTGAAGATGAGTATTTATTTTTGAACCAGTAAATGTTTAGGTTTTGTGTTTGCTTCGTAAATGAATAAAGTTCATTAAGTTGCGTTTAATCTGCACTATTTTTGTACTTAATACACACGTCGATTTTTATGTATTTGGCATTATATTTTCCTTTTTATTAAGGATAAGGTGTAGCGTAAGTTAGAGTTTAGTAAATTTCGCCCAAAGGTTTTTAATGGTAATGGATTTTATCATTTAAAATAAATTTTCATGATTTTGTCATTTAATATAATAATTATATATATATATATATATATATATATATATATATATATATATATATATATATATATATATATATATATATATATATATATATATATATATATATATATAATATTATGTTTATCTGTATACGGATGTTTGCTCAGATCACAAGTGTTGAATAACGGGATGTGTAGATCGAGGGACCACTAATTCTGGAAAACCAGTGTTGAAAGATTTTACGGATATTTGATGACTAAAAGCGAAAATATGCTCATACTGTTCAGCTGAATGAAAGATTTTCCTGTCTTTTAACAAAAACACATTTAACTTTCCGAATAACGGAATACGTTAAATCCTTCGAAACTGATTTTTTGTCTTCTAAGTTTCTAGAAATCCACTGAGAATGTAGAAAAGCAGGATATTGTTTTAGGTAATACAAGATTATGAGTGACCTTTACCCAATGTTGGGGTATGCTGATATTTGTCTTTCTTGTGAGCGATTTAGATTAATTTCAGTGACTCCTTTTTACTTGGCTGGTGGCTTTCATGATAAGTTAACAATTTAAAGGAATAAATATCCACGAATGTTTTCGCCTTTAACTGTCTTCTGAATTTTCCGTCTTTGTAGATAAAGGCGTTACGTTGTTGGTCATTGAACTAATAATTAAGAATATAAGAAGGCAAACGTAAATTAACAGTAAATTAGAGAACAAAATAAATGTTTAGCCACTGTTTGTGTGTAACATTTTTGCTATGCGCGTTCCCCCTTCCCTTTTATCTTTGGCGACGATCCTTTCAGTAGATATTTACTTTGTCTTTGACACGCAAAACAACTGCATTGGCTTCTCTCATCTTCGGTATACGAGACAGATGAATTGACTTCATTTTTCCGTGCACTTAAACAAATGGGTAAACTTGATCTTTCTTTGATATACAAAACGTGATTATTTCCCCCACTCGTTTCTTTTGACATCCGAAAAGAAATAATAGATTGACTTCACCGGTCTTTGATGCCGAAAATTGACTCGCCGATTCCTTAAATGTGTTTTTGGTAATTGTAACAAAGAAAAAGTACATCTGGTTCCCGTGAAAGACATTTCGTTTGGTGGGGTTTTAGAAAGGGTGTGACTGAAATGACAGGTGACAAATTGTTGTGGCTTTAATGCTTGATTTTTTCTTTGCAATTTATAGCAGTGGTATTAGGGAAATATGTGAGGTTTTATTTAATGGCCTCTCGATTGATTGATTTAAATACTTACTTGTTCACGCAATACTTACTTGCTTACGTATTCTCCCTAGGTGCGACTGTTAAGAGAAAAAAGGTAAGTCTTTCAGGTCATAGATAAAATTTCTTTCAGACTTTGCCTCTTAATTTAATAACATTGCATATTAAACGAGCAATTCTGTGATTTCCAACTACAAGAAAGTTATAAGACAGCCATGATGCCGAGTGGGTAATCTGGGCGGCCTTATCCCTCTCGGGGAATAGATCCGGAGAGAATTATGACGTCCCGAATCACCCAGAATTACATCTGACATAAATTTCGCGGGCCCCCACATCTCTACATCTTTCAAATATTTCACTTGATTTTTATCGCTGGAAGTTCAATTCCCGTCCAGTGACGTCGACATTAATTTAAGGAATTATTGATGTTTTCCTATGAACTTATCGAAATGGTTTAGGCTGATATAGAAAGGGTTTTTTGGGTGTCTCCCCGGGCAAATAACTTTCTTTCGGTGGAGGCTAAGTCTTCTGAGACGTGTAGGTCAAGGTCTGTAATGGGACGCTTCTGTCTTTTAATGCAGTTGTCTCGAGTCTTTGACCTTTTGTATCTCAGCTCTTTGCATCCATATGTAGATTCTGTTTTTTGTCATTTTTGTAGTTTCAGTGTTTGCAGGCTTTAAATAGTTTCCAATGTTTGCAGTTTGTGATTTTGCTTTTAAATAGTTCCAATGATTTAGATTCTTTTAAATAGTTTCCAATGTTTGCAGTTGTGATTTAGGCTTTTTAAATAGTTTCCAATGTTTGCAGTTGTGATTTAGGTATTGAAATAGTTTCCAATTTTGCATAATAGAAATATTCATATTTTTCATTGGCAACGAGTAGTCAATACTTTATGACTAAGATAATTGAATACTTTTGCTGAGTTTGGTATTTTAGCATGTATTTATTCATTAGGTTATAATATTAGAAATTCCCTGGCACATCACCGCGCCCAAATAGGGCTCTTATCATATATGGAACGGTGATGCTTTCAGAGCGATTGGTTAGTAAATAAAATATTTTTTTCGTTTCAACATTTGGTTTTACTTTAGAATATGTTTGATTGAATAAAAATTTGATACAAACCTCACGTATTCATTATCTTTATATTCTATATAGTGTTCAGGTGCTTTGATTTCTTTTTCTTACCGCTGATTTCTTATAATAAACGAATACCAGTTTTATTTAAAAACTATAGAACAATCTTCTTTAAGTATTGAGTAACAATTTACTTTTTTTATTTCCAGGTTATTTCGAACACATAGTTTTCGCTGTTTTTAGTATCGCCGTAGGGGGGCTAGTGCCGTCAGTGTATCTCACATGGTGCACTGTAGGCATTACTTAAGGTTCTTTGCAGCTTCCCTTCGGCCCTTAGCTGTAGCCTCTCTCATTCACCTCTTTCATTCCTTTTACTATACCTCCACTCAAATTCTCTTTCTTCCATCTTACTTCCCACCCTCTCCTAAGAATTGTTTCACATTTTAAGCGCTGAATGATCTCATAGGACCCAGCGCTTGGCCTTTGAAGTAAATTTTATATTTCAGTTCCAGTTATTTTTAGTATCAAAATGTAATTTTTCATCGAATGAGAAATAGACTTTTGCTTATTGATCAGTAACCTCGCAGCATGGTTGCCTGTTGATCAGTAACCTCACAGCATGGTTGCATGTTGATCAGTAACCTCACAGCATGGTTGCATGTTGATCAGTAACCTCACAGCATGGTTGCATGTTGATCAGTAACCTCACAGCATGGTTGCTTGTTGATCAGCAACCTCACAGCATGGTTGCATGTTGATCAGTAACCTCACAGCGAGGTTTTCGTCAAGGGGACTATTCCAGATAGTTTCCTACTTGAAATTTTAGGGCTTCTCTAAGTTACATGTTTGGTATGTATCCAGTAGTTTGCCTTTTTAAAAACAGTTATTCATGAGTTGGCTTTTCAGTATCATCACGCAAGTTCTGTAGCTCTGTTATTTGTTCGCTTGTGTTGTAAGATCACTCTCACTCTCCCTTCCTTCCTGAATGCATTTTCTTTATCTTCGTCCCATTTTGGTAAAATATTCTTTGCATTCATTGCACAACTTTTAAGTTTTACGGTATATTTACCGTAAGACATTCCGGGGAAGTTCAGCATCTATAAAAGAACCGAGAAGTGCAAACCTTTATAACTCACACATCCCAAAAATGTTAAAAGTTCTGGCGAGATGTCTCTCTAATGGAAAGTTTAGTCGCCATTTAC
>NC_089741.1:50751857-50776857 GCF_040412425.1 Macrobrachium rosenbergii
ATATCAATATATATATATATATATATATATATATATATATATATATATATATATATATATATATATATATATATATATATATATAATATCAACTGTGTGAGGTAGTGATTAGGGAAACATCCCATTGGGCCGAATTCATAGCAGTGGCAGTGTTCTTATATTGTGAAAAGGTTACTGAATTACTAAAACGTTTACACTTCCACCCACATTCACATGTATTATAATACATTCTTACAAAAAAACCATGCTTATTAACGCACGATATAACGTGATATAAAGTGTGTATAATTCTTAAATTTTGAGAGGACGGAAAATAGGGAGACTAACAAAGAATCGACGGAGGGATTGGGAGAATTCTGGGAATAGGAGAGCCTTAGTATCAGTGAAAGGCGTGAGTGCTTGCAGAATAATTGATTTATAGTTACTAAAACTGGCGTCTCAATATGTAGGTTATTGATGCCGCTGGCTTGCCGAATAGACACAAGTGAGTCGATGTATGTGTGGTTCGACGAGCTGCTGTTGAGCACTCGGCCAATATAGGAAGTAGGTGATGCTGCAGAAGCTTGCGCTGCATAGAACTCATCATTGATCCAATAGTTAAAGAGATGGAACGTAGAAGAAATTGTTGTTGTGTATATGGACTATGCCCTATATATATATATATATATATATATATATATATATATATATATATATATATATATATATATATATATATATATATATACATATATATATATATATATATATATATATATATATATATATATATATATATATATATATATATATATATATATATATATATACTGTATATATATGTATTATGTACATATATACATATATACATACATGCATATATATATACATACAAATAAATGTATATATAGTTGTATATATATATATATATATATATATATATATATATATATATATATATATATATGTGTGTGTGTGTGTGTGTGTATATATGTGTGTGTGTGTGTGTGTATATGTGTGTGTGTGTGTGTGTGTGTGTGTGTATGTGTGTGTGTGTGTGTGTGTATGTGCGCGTGCAATAGAGGAAGGGAAAATGTTAAAAATACGAGAAATTTCGGTTTTCCCAGTAATAAAGACTTTCATTCAAACATTCTCCTTTAATTTTCGAGACGTCTTTGCCAACCACTACTGCAAATGAGGACAGGTGACTTCTCGTCAATGAAAAAAGTAAAAAAAAAAAAGGGAAGAAAAAACTCTTCGGTTATCTTGACATTTTGATTGACTGACGAAGAATCCCCGTTGGCCAAACCTATATAACTCTCATCATGCAAATGTATTTCCAGCGACCGTAATCACGGGATCTTCAATGTGACGTCAAGAAGCAATTAGCAGACTTTTTTCCGCATTACCTTACACGAAATTACTTTCACTGGAGGGATGAATTTAAATGAAAACACGAGAGAGGAAGGGAATTGGTATTGCTGGAGCCGGGAAGCTGATTTGTTCGAATGAGGGAGAGAGAGAAAGAGCGCGAGGGTGGACTCACAGTAGTGCATTCTAAATTGGGAGAGAGAGAGAGAGAGAGAGAGAGAGAGAGAGAGAGAGAGAGAGAGAGAGAGAGAGAGAGAGAGAGAGCGCTAAAATATGGTTACCAGAGAGAGTAAGAGAGAGAGAGGAATCTCAGTCATGCGTACGAGAGAGATAGAGAAAGAGAGAGAGAGAGAGAGAGAGAGAGAAGAGAAGCGCTAACATATGGTTACAATCGAGAGTAAGAGAGGAAGCTGTAATGCGTACCAGAGAGAGAGAGAGAGAGAGAGAGAGAGAGAGAGAGAGAGAGAGAGAGAGAACGCACCGCCATGCAAATGAAAGAAAGAGAAAGCTTTGTCATGCATGTGGAAGGGTAGAAACAGTAGTCATGTACACGAGAGAGAGAGAGAGAGAGAGAGAGAGAGAGAGAGAGAGAGAGAGAGGACAAGTGTCTCGTGTACAGCAGAGAGGGATCGTACTATCATTACTACACTTCTTTCACATATTACTAAAATGCTAGGAGCTCTCGACTAGAAAGTTTTAAGAGGAAAAACATTTTCAATATGCACTGCATCTTGTTTATTGGAAGGTTGGATGAAACACATGCCAGTCAGGCAGGCAACAATTCTGAAAGCGACTTTTTTTCGGTCTTCTTTTGAACATTTTCTTAATTTTTCTTGCTCATCAGAAAAGAAAATATTTGTCAATATTTGTTAATTAAACAGGTTTCTGTCAGGAAACTCCCCCCTTTTTTTTAATTAGTTTAATTTCTCAGTAACTCGTATCATTTTCTCTCATGTTTTTTTATTTCCTTTTTCAAGCAGTTACTTTCTATTCATTAAGTACTAAGAGCTTCAGAGTTCCCTTACCAAAGTCATTTACTTCTACGTCTGCAGGTGTTCTGTATCTGAGTAATTTTCATAGTTCCTTTATTCTTGATATCCTCGTCTTTTTTTGTATGTTTCATACGATCTCCCTTTTTGATCAGCTTCCCCATTTCACTAAAAAAAAATTGAGAAAAATCCCGTTCACCCTATCTCTCTTGAAAGGCCATTATTCACGTGTCTGTATTTCAATCCTATGTATTTTCCAAAATTTATTCAGCTACTCTTTTCAGCTATCTTCCTTGTAACTCTTAAATTCCCTCGCCTTTGTTTTATTTTAGATCTCTGCACTTTTTTTTCTCTCCTAACCTCTTTCCAGCCATTTACCCTTGTAAATGACGGTGTTTGATCATAAAGTTCCTAGTATTTGTTCATTTTCCTTTATATTTCGGCATTTACCATTTTTTGTTTTAGACTTATGGTTCAGAGTTATAGAGTTTTATTTTTATTTTAATTTTGTGACCTTTCGTGCGTTTCTAATTGCTCATTAGTATGCAATAATCATTAGTGTCAGCTTTCTACGCTGCATTAATATTGTAAAGTTTCATCTCTATTCTCCTTAAGAATCTGTTTTAGAAAATTATTCATATATATATATATATATATATATATATATATATATATATATATTTATTTATATATATATATATGTATATGTATACACACACACACACACACACATATATATATATATATATATATATATATATATATATATATATATATATATATATATATATATATATATATATATATATATATATATATATATAATATATTTGTCCTTGTACACATTCTGTGATCTTTAATTAATATATATGGCCACATATTCGTAGTTAATAAACTTTCAGGTTTTCGTGTGTTGAAGTTTTCCATTGGTACTTAATTCTTTTAAAATCAAATCTCCTTGCCGAGTAGCCTGTCAAGTCAGACGACCCGGCAAGTTGATAGCTCGAAACAGCTATTATTATCTGTATCGTCTTCATAAGGATTCATTTTGAAGGAGTCTCAACACACAAAGGAGGTGAAGAATATGAAAATGGTAGTTCCTCTTTTGACAAAAGGGGTATTAATGTACATGGAGAATGCTAGTAGAAATTCGAGTGGAAATTCGTTTTGGACATACGAATGCCATTGCAAAAACCGTCACTTGACGGTTAAATTGTCGTGTGAAACCCAGAAGGGGAAGGAAAAACTACGAAAAAAAAAGCTTTTTTATATTCTTTAATTTAAATGCAGAATAGAAATCTCTCAACGAACAACATTTAACGGCACACGCGGCTTGAAATATCTTCCTGAAAACGTTTCATCGTTTCAACACATTTTCATCAGAACTGAGCTCTCTCTCTCTCTCTCTCTCTCTCTCTCTCTCTCTCTCTCTCTCTCTCTCTCTCTCTCTCTCTCGTTCGTATATTTTTTATCCATTATTTCTTTTCCTCCCGGTCTTTGTTGTACGGTTCTGACAGAAGGGGTGCATTAATTTTCCTAATTTTCCTGTTAAATATTTCTGCATTGAATTTAAAAGGGCGACAGTTTTCGTTCTCATGGAATGGAAATTACTTTATTATTATTATTATTATTATTATTATTATTATTATTATTATTATTATTATTATTATTATTACTGTTTTTTATGGCGTTGAAGTATGTTTATGGTAGTGCCTGGTTTTCACAGATTTTATATATATTTTTATTTTTCAACAGCTTTGAGTTCTTTTTTTTTTTTTTTTTTTTTTTAAAGACTGACTTGAGAATTATACTATTACCCACTGATTCGGGATCTCCAAAGATTTTCTTTCTTAAGGCGGTTGAAAGTATTTTGCACTTTCGTGTTATTCTCTAGAAAAAGATTAATCTCCTTGACTTAAGTACCGCATATGCAAATGATTTGTGTCACTGTTACAAAGAGATCTTTAACATTTTGTGATGATATTATCAACCCTAATGACCAAGGACTGTTCATTTTTCATATATAAAGTCACTGACATAGGAAATGGGGTTATCATTTTAGTGTAGTAATTGGAGAAGTGTTGCAGGTAAGATCATTAAATTTTGACAGCTCAGTAGATTAGAATGTTATCATTTTGTACCTAACACAGCGACTGCTATGTAGCCTGCCATTGACTGGTAAGTCAATGTTTTCAGTTCATTGTTATTCATTGATAACTGATTCACCTCAGCAACTTCATATTCACATTGCTACAGGGCATATGTGCTTCCTTATAAGAATCAGCTCTTCATTTCAGAGCATGCATCGTGTTGAAAACCTGTATATACAAGAGTGCTTATATTTGTTTTATGTACTTAATACCTAGTGCCACTGCACACGTAAATCAGAATCCTCATGGCACCGTCTTCGTGTCCTTAGCCAAAGAATCATGGTATTAGGTTTGATTTTTGTGAGAATCCTTACAATACAAGGTTCTTTGCCTCATATCCGGCAGAAATACATTTATTCTGTAGAATATTTGCCTTTTTTAATCATGGTATCATGGTAAATGAATGAAGATTGAAGAAGACTTAAGAGGTGTCATATTAATGCTCTATAAAATGACAATAACCGCTTGCCATTAAAGTGAGAAAAAGATCCATTGTCTCTCTCGGCCATTGACAGTTTTATTATAGTTATAATGGACATTAATGCACTTAGAATCGTCGTTTCTAAGGATAAGCATTAGAATATTGCATTTTAGTTATTTATTGCGGAAGGAATTTTCTGCCCTGGAAAATTCGTCCGGAAATACTAGGTTTTATTATGGGAAGTGGGTACGATATTCTTACACATTCAGTACCTGCATCATTATTCCACAGTATAAGCCAGATTTGACTTTTCAATTTTCTTCTTACGTTGTTGCGAATATAGGGCAAAAAATTGCATTAGAAACATTATCATTTGGTTGTAGATGGAATGGCATTATTATAACTTTCTATTTATCTGTCTACATATATATGTGTGTGTGTGCACATATACATATATTACATATATGTAAATAAATTTATATATACATTATGTGTATATATATATATATATATATATATATATATATATATATATATATATATATATATATATATATATATATATATATATATGTGTGTGTGTGTGTGTGTGTGTATATGTATATATATGTACAGTATATATAATTATACATATACATATAGTATGTATATAGACATACACACACACATGTATATATATATATATATATATATATATATATATATGTGTGTGTGTGTGTGTGTGTGTGTGTGTGTGTGTGTGTGTGTGTGTGTGTGTATCCATTTACTCGCAGCCCTATTCTGTTGATCTCACCCAATCACGAGTTGCCCTATCCCATCTGTTAACCGGTTATGTGAGATAATCGAAAGGGGTTTTCCTTAACCGAGTCAAATTCAGTGTCTCCAAAACACTCCATTTATCTGTCGCGTCGTTTATCCAATTCTCCGATTATTATCTATGACAAAAAAATTAAATCTTTTACTACCCTCAGTATTTTGATTGTTCGGGTTGTCTTTAAATGTTGTAATTGCTAAATCCGCGAAAAAAGGTGTATTATTTAGATGTCGTAAATTATCTTTTTATCTCGATTATTAAAGTTTAAATATTGAAGTTATTCTTCGCTGTTGATGCATTGCTCTCTTATTTGAGGTGTTTCTACTTTTGTCTCCTTTCTCCACAGTACAATCAAAGGTAACTCGTTTGGACTATAATCCCTCTCTTGCATCTTTCGATCCTCCGCTTATTAATCTTGATGGCTCTCTCTCTCTCTCTCTCTCTCTCTCTCTCTATATATATATATATATATATAATATATATATATATATATATATATATATATATATATATATATATATATATATATACACATATACATACATATATATATATATATATATATATATATATATATATATATATATATATATATATATATATATATATATATATATATATATATATACTGTATATATATACATATATATTTAGGGTACTTTTTCCTCCTCTCACTCGTCAGGTCACCCCTTTCTGTGTCTACTCCGTAGTAGTCTCGGATAAAATGGTTCAGTGACTGTTCTCCGCTGCTCTTAGGCTTTAGCATTCTTTTCATGTTTTTGTTTACATTTTTGTGGTTTGACACTTGTAGTTCATGAGACCTCTGGTATCCAAATAGTTTCAAAAGTCAGGTTTTCAGCTACCCATTGGTGGCTGGTTGATAGGGAACACTAGGTCAGTGTTTACAGAACTTAGTTTAAGAGAATGTTTAAATTGTCCTGGCTTTTAGCTATACTTCCACTTGAAGAAGGTGGATTGCTTCCAGTTTGGTTGATCTCCATTTTAATTTTATTTTTACATTTGGTTGCCTGTCTCCTTGGCTATCCTCAAAAAATATATAAGTATAAATTATGTGCGTGCGCGCACGTACTCTAGAAAAAAAGAAAAAGAAAACTCCTAAGATCTGTTTTTCATTCTTGGCATCATTAATCTTCCTGTACCTCTTTTAAGCAACACTGCTGATATTATCCACAAGCTTTAACCCTGTCTTATTTTGGCAGATACATTATTCATCAGTATTTCATAACTGGTGGGAAGCCCCTGTAAACTTTCAGGAATTTGTGTTTTCTTATATGTTTCTTGTAGTGTGTGTTAGATCACTTGTTTTCAAAGCCTCAAATAAATTGTCTTCCTTTTCATTATCTTCTGCAGAGCTTTATTAAGTTTGCTCCTTTTACCAGAATCATCATCATCATCTTTATATTATTGTTTTGATGTGTATATTTTCGCCGGCTATTTCAGGGCGAGATTCATTATGACTTGTGGGTTCCAAAAATAACTCAATATTTTTTATATTTTTCCATTTTATGAGAGAGAGAGAGAGAGAGAGAGAGAGAGAGAGAGAGAGAGAGAGAGAGAGGTGAAGAGTTTCATAGTTGTTGTCTTAAAATTATGATATATGTATATATGTGTATCTATGTATGTATGTATCTATCTATCTATCTATCTATCTATCTATCTATCTATCTATATATATATATATATATATATATATGTATATATATATATATATATATATATATATATATATATATATTTATTTATTTATTTATGTGTGTGTGTGTATTGGTGAATGGTTAGTGAGTCTAAGATTGAGTGTAGCTTCGTAACTGGAGAACAATTGTCATAGTTAGTATGAATAATTTTGGCATGGAAAAGAATGAGAGTGGTTGCGTGCGGGTCTGAATCTGAACTTGGCTGGGTTTGGAGACTAAGAAAGTATGTTTGTGTTAGGTGGTTTAATGCCAAGTTGTTACAGGGAGAGATGAAATTGTTGGTCGGTATGAAGCTCTTGGAGTGAATGAGAATAAGGATAAATGAGAGTCTTGTGAGAGTGTATGATATTCTTTGGTTTACAACGAATATTATACATAAATATACTTGGGAAAGAAAAGATGGCCAGAAAGAGAATTTCTAAATTTTGTCTGTTTGAAAAAGGCGTTTGATGGTAACTGATCTTAGTTTAGTTGAAAAAACGTTGGAGTTGATGTAAGTTTGGATTAAATTGGAAAAAGTCCAAACAAATGTAATTGAGACAAGCGAGTTTGATAAAATGAAAGTGAGAAAAGCATACAAAGAAGAATATGGATTAAAAAACGGCTAAATTAAAGACAAGGCTGAGAAAAATCTGTAAAATTAATGCAAGAATAGAAGGTTTAGTATAAGTTTGAGAATGATTATGGAAGAGTCTGTTAACCATTTTAGGAAGGAAATTAAGGCGATAAAGAATGGGAAGACTTGGCAGTTGAAGGGATTTCAAATAAGATGGTGAAATATGTTGGCGATAGTGCATTTGAGTGGCTGATCATGATGTGTAAGGTATACCCGGATGATGGAATGTTTTTAAAGGAATAGATAATGAGAATAAAAGTGGCTGATAGAGGAGGCTTAGAATTATAGGGATATGTAAAAATACAAAGATGACGATCAAGATGTTGAAGAATGGAAGACGCCAGAAGATGGTAAGATTACAGATTGAGACGCTGCAGCACGATTGCGGAATTGTGATTTCAGTGGCTGACTAGGATGTATAAGGCATGTCTGTATAAGGGAAAGGATCTTTTCAGTATTTGCACATAGTTTCGGATCTTTTCATGGCATTCGAAATTGCCAACTCCCATCGGACTAATGGCAGTTTTTGAAACAGCATTTCATATTATAATGTTGTTTGTACAATACTTGTGGTTACCTCAGATGTTCTCTGATTTGCAAGGCAACGTGTATTAAGCTTTATAGTTTTGTCTTATTTTCTTTGCCCTGTTACATTGTTTTTGTTTGGGGAAGGTAATTGTTGAATAATATATACACAAAAATATGTTTGTTTAAGCGCAGTTTTGTTATATTTTCAGACACCTCACAAATCGTAAAGTACACGAAAGCTTTAATTGTTAGTTTTACCTGCATTTGTGACTGAATAGAATTTAACTAAATTGAAATTTGGAATGCAGCCGCTTCCTCTGTCATTTCGTTTCAGCTCTTACAGTTGTGTAATTTGTCCATATTTACTCAGGACTAAACGTTTCTGTCGAACAAAGCATCGGAGGTAAAACACTCCGTGATGGATCCACTTCATTCTCTTGATATGAAATATATCTTTTTTGGGGGGGGGAAAAGATTTCAGCAAATTTACATCCACACGTTAGATGAACTAATGTTTCAATTTGAACTCTCCCCTTTTATGTGCATACCTTTTTGTATGAATAAAAATCTTTTAAACAACTGACAAGTAATGGGTTTAAATGGTGGGGGAACGGCTCTAGTGTTTGTCGTGCAAATATACTATTGCACTTAGGTGCAGTAATAGATAGCCATCTATTCGTGCGTCCCTGTTTAATGTCCGGTATTTATTGTTATTACTTTTATGGGGGTCTGATGGACGAAATTAGTTTTTGATTTGATGTTTTTACAATACGTTTTGTTTTCTATTTGTCCAAGTCCACTCGTTGTTTTGCGTCGGAATTGTGAATATTTTGGCATCGTTTTCATTACGTGCCTCTGCTTTGACGGTTGATGTTTTAAAGATTTTAATTCATAACGTGTATTGACTTTTATTCTGTTTGAAAACTGAGTGTCAAATTGTATTTCCTATTAGACGCTGACATATATTTGCCCAAGTGTCAATCATCATTCATCAACTTCTGAAACCGATTAAGCAGAAGCAAATAAAAGTTTTTTTTTTCCATAGATATTTATATCACTGCTTTACCCCCCCCCCCCTCACGCCTTTCCATCCATTTTTAAAAGGCTACATAGCAGAAACAAGCATTATTTAAAAAAAAATTATTTTGATCTCTCCATTTATTACATAATAATTTTCTAGATCGGGGAATAGATATTTATTGAAAGTCCATCTTCCTTCACACAGAGGCTTAGTAATTTCTGTCACCTGCCGGTTCTGATCCGGATCCTGGTCTGTAAACGGGAAGGCTTTAGTGGGATTTACTTCGATTTTCGTACATTTATCCCCCCAGCGGCATCCGATGACATCGAGTGAAATCCTAAACCTTTATCGATCAACATTTAAGTGGCTGACATCTTGGCGCTTTTTTTTCCCCCCCATTGGATTATGATTCCCCTTGTTTGCCCTGTTTCGCCCAAGTCTTTTGATGCGAGGATATATTATTTGTTCAATGTACACAGATGCAGTTGTGCTTTCCTTCGTTAGCTAACTTTGTATTCAAAGGAGGATTTGGAACTAAAAGAAAACTTGAAGCGAACTGTTAATAGCACTAGTAATTAATACAGGGCAATTTTAACAACTGAATATTGAGCGCGTACTAGTTTCATTCATGTAATCGATATGCTCTCCATAGAGCTTCGTTTGACACACAACTGAATAGTGTGTGTGTGCGTATGTGTAAAAAATAATGTTATGATCGTCGTTTCAGTCAAGTACATAAAATCAAACCAAGATGTTTTAGTACCAGGTTAATATTCTATACTCTGATTTTCGAGGGTTATAATAACGTTGAATGTTGGAATTTAACAGTGAAACCAAGGTAAGAAAAAAATAAATAATACACAAGTGTGTGATATTTCATATACAGTGTGCAGACTCACATTGATAAGTAGGCTGTTATTTAATGAGAAGGCACATATCACAAAGTCAGAGCCGGTACTGCGGCTGATTCTTCTTTCAAGGTACACTAATCCTAGTCTTTTCCGAGCCAAGAAGAGCTGCTGCCTGGGTGTGGTGTGGTTATTCTTTGCGTGTGTGTGTGTGTGCGTGTGTGTGTGTGTGTGTGTATGTGTGTGTGTGTGTGTGTGTGTATGGAATCATGCCCAGGAGTCGGGAAGTCTAGTGTGGGACGTATTCAGAAATGTTAAGTGGGATTGATGCTTACAATATAATTCCTTAAGAGTAATCATAAAACAGGACTTCTCACTCTTGGGGCCAACGCTTCAGATAAAATGTGCCTGAGATGCTGGAGTGTTATGATTAAGTGAAAGTTCGAACGTTTCTGTACTTTGGAGTCTTGCTGCATAGCGTTATACTGCTTGAAGGTATACAGTTTCAAGAGTTGTACTGAGAGTGGAGTGCTGCAATGTTTTAATCAAAGGCTCAGACGGAATGATGGTCATGAATCATATTACAAACATAGTTCTTGTAGAGTGAGAGATGAAAGTTCCATTGAAAATAACTTGTTTGTTTGGGGCTATTTGACTTAAAACTAGTATGACGTGATGTCGTAAAGATATGATGTATTGCAAATTAAGAAATTAAATAGATAAACAACTTTAATAAAATAGTAAAGCATTTAAATTGGAGCCGTCTGTATTGCCAATTTAATAAGAAAAATGTTTTTAACGTACATAATCAGTGATAAATTCTAACAGGAAACATTAGTGTCTGTAAGGGTGGGGTTTTAATCACTCAGCACAACACACCACATATATTTTTTTGGAAACAAGAAAAATAAATGAATACCCTATGGAGATCTGACCTCGCTGAATATTTTATGGGAACGGAAAAAGTAACTGGTACCTCAACTTTTCTGCTTTACAAAAAAAAACAAATGGTTTAAAAGCCTACTGCGGTATTGAACACATGTTTTCAGTGAGCTAGGAT
The DNA here is from genome assembly GCF_040412425.1 of Macrobrachium rosenbergii. NCBI lineage: Eukaryota > Metazoa > Arthropoda > Malacostraca > Decapoda > Palaemonidae > Macrobrachium > Macrobrachium rosenbergii. Next base: position 50,763,370 of record NC_089741.1, read on the forward strand.
ATTCAAAAGCTCTTGTTTCTGCTTCACATTCATAGATGTAATACTGTAGGTTTTCCATGGTTGTTTTTTTATTATGCATATATATGCATGTGTGTGTATATATGTATATATATATATATATATATATATATATATATATATATATGTATAGGTATATATATATATATATATATATATATATATATATATATATATATATATATATATATATAATATGTACATAAATTTTATACATGTGCACTGTAATATAAAATATGTTTATATATATATATATATATATATATATATATATATATATATATATATATATATATATATATATACATATTTATATTATACATTTATACATACTGTATATACTGTATATACGCGTATGTTTTATTTTTTTTTTTAGATTGCTCAGTTTAACTTAGCATTTTGCCTGGCATGGTTGGTAGAAATGGCAGAAGCAAATTGAAGTGGACTTAAAAGAATGCATTCTCCCTTGGTGCCCGAGGAAAAGTACTGTGTAGGAACTCTTGACGGGAACCATATTTTATGCTGCTGAAATGAGAAAAAAGAAGGAATCCAAAAACAGCAGTTTTCAGTTTCAGGAAAACTGAGAAATAGGAAATTGCGTGCGTTAAAATAAAATGGCGGTAGCAATTGCGGGAAAACGTGGCTAGCAAGGGACGATAGAGTAGAAAGAAAAATAGTAAAGATCCCAAACCAAAAATGAAATGAAAGAAAATGTTTTGTGGAGAGAGAGAGAGAGAGAGAGAAAGAGAGAGAGAGAGAGAGAGAGAGAGAGAGAGAGAGAGAGAGAGAGAGAGAGAGAGAGAGAGAGTAGAAATAAAAAAAGATAAGATCCCAATCCAAAAATGAAAGAAAGAAAATGTTATGAGAGAGAGAGAGAGAGAGAGAGAGAGAGAGAGAGAGAGAGAGAGAGAGAGAAAGAGAGCACGTAAAGCATGAGGAGCAAAACGAGAAGAAAACATATGAGGAAATACCAGGTTAAAAATGAGAGAATGTAGGATGAATTCCGATAACGCGGTGAATTATGAAACAATTTCCATTATCTAAGGTTATCAATTCTAATATTTCTCTTAGACCAGTCAGGTGCCGAAGATAAATGGAGGTCAGCTCAAGTGAAAAGTTAAGCTGAGGAAAATAGATAATGTGAAAGTAAGGTAGTATTTTACAAGCACTGAACTTGAACTGAAACTTCAGCATTTAAACTGACCTCTTCTCAGCCTTATTCGGCATTTGGAAAATTAGAAAAATTAAATCGAATTAAAATTCTTGGGTACGAACATAGCTCACTGGTGAAATTCAAAATCAAGGGCTTTTATACTATACTTTAACATTCAAGACAGTAATGAACGTTAATACCTTATTGTTTGGTAAGCCTTTTACATTACTCATGGAAACACTAGGTATCAAAGAATATTACTCATTATATCAATATAAGCTACGTATAACAGCTTTGCTAAAAATAAAGTCGTTATGTGCGTTCGAAAAGTTTTGACGAGGGAGACGCGATCAAAGAAACTGTAAAAGTAAAATTTTTAGAATTGTTGATTGAGTGTTAATCTAACTTGGATGTTTTTTAGTATTCTAACCTTATTTTTAACAATGTCCAATAACTAAAAGTTAGAGAGGAACGAGAGGAAACGTTAAATATAAAGGTAATGAAATTTTCCTCGTAGTGTATTCATTCACTATAAATGCTACGAAGAAATATGAAAAAAAGTTAATTAACTGGAAATGAAGAGGCTTGTTGAAGGTATGCAGAGTTCTAAGAAATATTGATAATTTGGGGGAAGGTATATACTTATCATTTATTTTAACCTCACTTTTATGAACATGTAACCAAGCATGAATACTACTTGAAGGACATCTCATTATTCTTTCATTTGGCTTCAGATCATGTATAGTGTATGCGTAGCTTGCCATTCGCTGTAAATTTAAGCGTAGTTCGTTTCAATTAGAAATTTCATTACGCTCGGCTTACTGAATTAGGTAGGACATTTTGACACGTGGAATAAAAGACAATCTTTCAAATCATTCTACCTTATGGTTGATTTGTTCTGTTATGTCACAAACACCTAATATTTAATCATCGGTTTCAGTTATTCAACTTCATAATTTACGTTTTTTAGACTAGCACATATATGTTAAATATTGACTGATCTGTAGGGGGCAATTTGTCCTATTCCCATCTCAGAAATTACAATTTTTTAAAAGTATGTGACGTCCTTTCCCCAATCTCCTATTTGGTCAGTTATTTGCAGAGCACTGCTAGTTTCATTACCTGTTCGCCTTGATAAATAACGGTGTTTCTTAAGAACCCCAGCAGATTTTAATTACTCGGCTGTCTGACTAATTAACAAATGCTTGAAGAACATCTCGAGGGTACCTCACCCAGAACTCATCTAAGAAGAGTTTACAGTTCACTCAGCAATTACGTTCCAAGAATCTGTCTATAAACATTTCTTCAACACCTCATGGTTTCGGGAGGGTGGGGGAGGGGAGTAAATCCTCCTTCCTCCTCCCCCCTCTCTCTCCCCGTCCTTCCCCCCTCTACCCTGTTTGTTTGGTCTTTCTGGATTTGCCGTAAATTTATTTACAGAATATAGTAGCATAATTCAATTGGCTGTATGGGACGCTACTAGTTTTTCCTGTTATGGTTATTTAACATATATAAGGAACTTGTGCTCGTAATAGCAACGATTTTGCAGAGTACATTATTGTTTAACTCCTTCATTCTTTATATAATACTTGAAATTGTTTGACGAATGATTTCACCAATTTTGAGTTTGCTCTTTCAGCAGCTATGAAATAATTTGCAAACCACTTTGCAGATTCACTATGGCACATGTATTAGTTATTAATTCTTATAGCTACTGATCTTCATGTGTTAAGAACTTCTGCTGACAATTTTGTGCGAAACTAGGTACCAGTAGCAAGCCACTTAAATTCAAGATTATAGTTATCGAGCAATCAATAATTGATGAACTGTTTTAAAAATCACCCACTCAATGTAAAAATTTGGTGAAACGCAGATATTAGTTAACTATAAATTTAATGACGAAAACTTTTTTTATAAAAAAAACGTTAAGCACGTTCTTTGTAGGCGAATTCATGTTTGTTAAACACAGATGTAATAAGATTATCTGTTCTCAGTATAAGTAACATTATTTCGTTAAGCACAGCCCAGGTTTCACTTAAGTATCTAAAATAGTGACACGATACCCCGCACTCATCTTTTGTGTCAGAAAAATATTAAGAATGTTACGTTCGCTTACGTGAAACCAGGATACTTTTTTGTACAGGGGACACACATCATAATTGATTGATTGAATATATAGCATCACTGATTGAAGGGCTTATTAAGGAGTGAAATAGCCCACAACAAATTTTGACTATCGTGCTGTTGTCCTCTTCCCCTTCCAAAGTAAAGGCACTCGTAATTTTGACATGAAAATTGACACGTATTTAAAAGCCGTTGTTCATTCAGTCTTTCAGCAATGAAAGGTTGTGTTTTTTGAAGAATCAATCATCGTTTTATTTTCATCTGAGAAAAACTAGTTTATTCTCTCTCTCTCTCTCTCTCTCTCTCTCTCTCTCTCTCTCTCTCTCTCTCTCTCTCTCTCTCTCTCTTATATTTATACATGCTCTATGGGCGTAGTAATTCTGGTAGTCGCTTCCCATTGATGCACAGTACTTTTGGGCCTGATATTTTGAGAGAGTTTTCCAGTTTTCAGTCCTTGATATTCCCAATGTTAAATTTTTGAAATAATGGCTGAAAAAAGATTGTGAGTTTTTACCAGTGATTTTTCCCTTTTACTCCAGAACTCTGTCTCCTAGAAAAGTTTAGAAACTGCAAAAAAATTATATATACCATATATATATATATATATATATATATATATATATATATATATATATATAATATATATATATATATATATATATATATATATATATATATATATATATATATATATGTATATATATATATATATATATATATATATATATATATATATATATATATATATATATATATATTATATATATGTATGTATGTGTATATTTTCATTTCAGTGCTTAATGCCGTATAATAGGTTACTTTGCACCATTATTGTATTATTTATAAGAACCAAGAGACGGAATTAGCTCTTACAAACATGATGCCGAGAACCCTATATCTTAATGAACAGGAGCATGTGGGTTAATATTGGCTGAAGGTAGAAGACTGACCTATAAGTTATTGTTGGTTGTAAAGGCAGGGAAAGGCCGCATGAAGGTTATGTAGTTGATGGGAGGAAGTAGACCGATGAGCCATTATATAAACAAAATTAAATCGATCGCTGTATTTGGGAGGCTTTCAAGAACATTAGCCTTTATAGTGATTGGTTTCAGTCCAGGTGAATTGTGTCGACTATATTCAAAGTAAAAGTGAATGGCGAGAATGCAAGTACCAAGAGTAAGATAAAGTGATTTTTTTTTATATGAAGTATAAGTTAGTGTTGTGTATATTCCACACGTATAGGATACCTTTACGTCAGTTTCGTGTATATTCTAAGCATAAAAGATACATTTATGTCTCAAGTATGAATCAGTGTCATGTATATTCCTAGCATAAAAGATATTTTATATTCGAAATATAAGTCAGTGCCGTGCAATCCAAGCATAAGAGATGGCTTTATATTTCGAGTATAAGTAAATATCATGTATAATTTTTAGTACAGATAGCTGTGTGTATTTCTTGTTCCAGCAAATTAGGTACACAATTCTTGTCTCAATGAAACACGTATTTATTCAGAGCATAAAACATCATGTAAATTTATAGTACCTGCCGGGTTAAGCAGATGTGCTGAAAACCGGAGGTACAGATTCACTGGAACAAGTCAGGCGAGGAAAAATCTGGAAAAGTGATGTTATCGCAGCCACAAGTTTGAATTGCTACGCGAGTCTGAGATTTTTCCGTAATTAGTATTTAGGAGCTGCGCCAACTCTGCTTCTGGGGAAAGTCATCCACATATACCGGTCGGTTTTCATTTCATTTTCTAATCTGGTTTATTTCTTGTTGGGTCTGTTCGGTACTGGGATGGGGGCCAATGAACACTCATGGAATAAAGTATGGGGCTACAACCTCATCCCAAAAAAAAGAAATACTGAAAACCAAAAGGATGACCGTGATTCCCAAGACAACCATTATACTTTAGATACATTCTGTGAAGCCCCATTATGTGAATTTTTACGTGGTAGTTAGTCGGCTGTGGTGGGTAGCAACCACTGAAGGACGGGTTTATCAGCGTCTTGGAGATTCCCAGTAAAAATTAGTTGTATATGGTGAAAAAATGGGTATTGATGTGATTTTAAACACAAACACACACACATATATATATATATATATATATATATATATATATATATATATATATATATATATATTTATATATACACACACTCATATATATACACACAATATATATATATATATTTATATATATATATACATACAGTATATATTATATATATACATATATTTATATACATACATGCATATATATATATATATATATATATATATATATATATATATATATATATATATATATATCATATATATAAATATATTAGTGAATAACCTTATGTTTTGACAGTAATACTAACGTTCTTTCCTGTTTATTTTCAGGTAAGTGCCTTCCAGCGTTGAAGTCAGCATCGGGTAGATAAGTAAAAATAACCCCTTGTTTAATCTCAAAGAGTAAATATGCATTATCATCTCCATTTGAATCAGGTATTAATGATACATTTTCCAGGGGACTGCTCACTTTGATGAGCAACTGTAAAAAAAGAATATACATTTCCCTTGGGCTTCGTAGTTTATTAGGTAAACATTGTTTTTGGTTTCATTCTAATTAGAATAATTGGTATTAATACGACTTAGTGTAAAGTTGCGTCACTTGCATAACCGCTTTTTGGGCTTTTCTGAAGAGGGTGGTTGAAATTGAGTTTTTTTTTTAACGGAATCATTTTCTTTTAGCACACCGTTTGGGTAAAAGGGATTTCAGAGCCGCAGGTTTAAGAGTTTTCAAGACGCGTGATGGATGGAATTATGTTTCTGAATATAATGTAGGAACCAGCTGCCTCCCTTGTGGAATTCTTTTATTTTGTTCGAGAATGTTTGAAGTCTTGAAAAGGTTAAAACTCTCTCTCTCTCTCGCTGTCGTTACATAGAGCACTGTACTCTATCACGTATTCCGGTTCTCATTCCCCCTTCAAAGTGACAAAAATACGCTCATGCATAAATGAATAATTGGATGGATAAGAATCAGAAAGAAATCTTTTCGTGAAAACGTGAAACTGACACTTTCCTCGCATTCATTTCGAAGGATGATTGATTATTTAATTTATCATGCAGACCGTCGCTTTGTTTGTGGAGATATGTGACTGTTCCCCTCTTTGTGTTGTTGATTAGGAAATTAAATAAATTAAACTGGATTAAGTCATGGCTGAAATATTCCCTCCTACTCTACGTATTTTTTTTTTTTTTTATCTCCCTTCTAGTTAGTAATTCATTTCTTAGGGTACATATTGTCGCTTTTCAAAATATATTCTGATCATTTCCCTCGGCTCATTAATAGTGCAATGAATGGTTTCTTCCTGTGGATTATATAATTAAAAACAGATATATATCTCTGTAAAATACAAAATGTTATGGATGTAAAAGCATATACTCTATATAGATCATGATAATTAAAATAATAGAGAAAAACCATTTTGCAGGTTTTAAGTTCTGGAAAAAGTACGATACTCATCAAATCGACAAAAGGCGAGACATTTATATAGTATATATATATACAATATATATATACAGTATATATATATATATATATATATATATATATATATATATATATATATATATATATATATATATATATATATATATATATATATGTGTGTGTGTGTGTGTGTGTGTGTGTGTGTGTGTGTGTGTGTGCAGTGTGCATATATATATATATATATATATATATATATATATATATATATATATATATATATATATATATATATATATATATATATATATATATATATATATATATATATATATATATATATACTGTATATATCCATGCATATACATTATTTTTCTGCCATGAAATATAATTCTTATTTATCAGATAATGTGCCGGCAATGAACTCCACATTTAAATGTCATGAATTTTTAAAAGAGAAATAACAGAGCAACGCAATGTAGACTATGTGATATTGGCACAGGTTTGTCGCACAGTTTTTCAGGAATTGTCATTTTTGACTGGACAAATGTACTAGGATTAAGTAAGTATTCACTTACTGTTGGAGTTCGATAGCTTAAGGCATATGAAATTCGCAACAAATTTGTAAAGAGTAAAAATTAATTTTATGAAGAGATCAGGGAAAATATATATCCAAATATATGAGTTCTTAGGTCAAAGTTGTTAGCAAGACTAATTTCCGTGGACAATCTTCCATAGGAATTAAGTTTTATCTTTAATGCAAAGACAGTGTTTAAATTAGTTAATACTTCTGTTCTTGCTTAATGCTCTCCTTCGTGCAGGATTTCTTTCACATACAGTAAGAAGTCAGCGTTTCCCTCAAATACGCTTCTCTGACAACGGTCAGTAGAGCGACAAAAATAAAAAAAATACAGTAAATCAATTGCTTATGAAATCAAATCGGTTGTTCCTTGGAACGTATTAAATCTTAATAATGCTAAATATATGTCGGTTGGTTCTGAAATAATCATCTTTAAATACAGACGAACTGAACCAAAGGCATTCCTAAACCCCAAACAACAAGAAAAGAAGAGAAGGAAATAGCGGAAGGAACACCAGATGAAGTAAACGTATATAGACTTGTTGAAAGCTATAAACCTGTAATGGACCCTGTCTCTAAGTTTTCGAATTTCGAAAGAAAAACTGTCGAAGAAATTAAAGTGATGCAGGGCCCCCCCTATTTCCATTATGAGAGTATCCAATGCTAAAAAAAAGGTGCCACCAGTAACATCAAGGTTTGTGGAAAAGTTTTAATACCCTGACAAAGTTTCGGGACTTTAGACTGTAATGAGGCTATAAAAAGTTTATTTTAAACCGATATTGTCTGGGGTCGAATTATTATGTAAATGTGCAGCTCCTCTCGATGCACATAGACCTGCATTTGTTTTCAAATCAAGCTGGAATGGGGAAAAAAACTTCTTGTATTTTTCGGCTTTCGTGTTTCTGGTGTACATTATTGACGAAATATGTGAAATTATTTTTATTTGCTTTGAAATTGCACATTATTAAGGTTAATACCTATCATTTCAGTAATTGTTATATAGGTGACATTATTATTATTATTGTTATTATTATTATTATTATTATTATTATTATTATTATTATTATTATTATTATTATTATTATTATGCGTTGCTGCTCGTATATGACGATATTAACAAATAGTGGAAGCATCTTACGTTCTCCCCCGATTTGACCCATCTGCCAAAGTGTCGCCTTTCATTGAAGAAGTTAAACGTTTACAAGTTTCTTTTCCGCGATATTATGATGGCGACAGTTTGTACGTGTCATTTGCATTAACGTAGATAACAAAATATCTTACGCTTGGCTGATCCATGGTAAACGTGTGTCTTTGTTAAATAGTGTGATATTTAATTACGGATATTAATGAACATGAGTGAAAGCGTTCATTGGGGTGACCCTATCTGGATGGTTAACTTTTAGCGAGAATTCATGAAGAATAAATAACAACTTGCCGCCACTGAAACTGTCTAGCTCATTATTTGTTCAGTTTCTGTTTCCCTTTTTTTCTCAGAGCGGGGGTCTGTGGATTGAGCAACTTAACTCCTTTATCAAGCTAGGCTCGAAGATAAGCAACAAATATAAAAAAAAAAAAAAAATCTGGCTTAGCCACGAAGGAAGCAAGAGCCCTGCCTTTGAAAGAAAAAAAAATTGTGAGACAGGAAAAACAGAATTTAGGAAGGATTTCCAGCGCTTGGCAGCAAAATTAAAGAAGCGCTCATTGAAGCATGAATTCAGGGAATAACAAATTCCACAGTTTGCTGGTGGAAACAGGTTGTCTAGCTGGTATTAAAGAGCTATTTTAAGAAAGAGAGAGAGAGAGAGAGAGAGAGAGAGAGAGAGAGAGAGAGAGAGAGAGAGAGAGAGAGAGGAAGCCTCTACGCTGTACAGAGCAAGAGGAACAAGAGATGAGGTGAGAGTGGGACCATTGGTCAAACGAATTGCCTTAGATTCAGTCCTGTCAAGGAGGGCGGCGAAAGATAAAGTACCTCAGGTGCGAAAGCAGTACTCGAAACAGGGGCGAAGTCAAACACAAACACTGAGATGAATGAAAGAATTTAGGAATTTGAAGTCATTTCTGTCTAAGAAAAGTTAAAAGCGCTGGAGTTAAAAAGCATTTTAGACACTCAAAATATTGATGGAAATGAAGATGTTCAGGAAAACTGAGTAAGAGAGGAGACAAGTATATAAAGATTAATGTGTCTTGAAGGCGCCCATTTAGTTTTGATAGATAAAGGTCGAGTAGTTTGAGATTGGGTGCTATCAAAATAAAAGTTGTTGGAAGTGAAAGAAATAGAAAAAAACATGAAAACCACCAGTAAAAACATGACTAAGGTATAGTTGTTCCAATCTTTAAATGAAAGTAGCTCAACAAGGACGCACAGTATTTTACTAACCAAGATTATTAGTAATAATCAGTAATACTTTGTTTACTCACTCTTGCGCGTTCTTGGATCCGGTATAGTTCAGAATCACATCATCTGTTTCTTCACTTGGCTCCTAGGCATTGTAGTGACGAGCGTATCCGTAAAGTGTGAAGAAACGCTGAGTTGGGAGGTAATTTTAGGTATTAGTGTATGCTTGTTTATATATATATATATATATATATATATATATATATATATATATATATATATATATATATGTGTGTGTGTGTGTGTGTACGTGTGTCATTTTTCTCTACTTCTAATCAGACATGACGACTGTGCCAGCCTAATATATTGTTTGTTTACACAAGAATATTTTTACAGAAAGTATGAAAGTATGTCTCTCTCTCTCTCTCTCTCTCTCTCTCTCTCTCTCTCTCTCTCTCTCTCTCTCTCTCTCTCTCTCTAGATGGACAGTAAAGAAAGGAAGAAAAATGAACAGCATTTATGATTATGGCTACTAGTTGCATTCAATGAGCTAAGGAAAGTCCAGCGTTGTCTTTTTCTTAAGAATACAGAGTCTTGATATTTGCTTCTCTTCTGAATTATTCAAAGCCTCTTCAGGATGAAAAATTTTTCTATATATTCATTTGAATGACATTATTTCAAGGAAAAGCCCATAAAAAATAAGCTGCTCATTAAAATTGGATGAAGAAATATCGAAATTATATTTAGGCAAAACATGCAGGAGGAAAGAGCAATAGAATTCAAAAACGTTTTTGATATGACAAGAACTATTTCAGAAGTTGAATAATAAATCAAAACACTTGATAACTACTTGAAGAGTATAATGTGGGAAATTAAATAACGTAAAATATCAAAATAAATAAAAGCACAAGAGGTTAGTTAATATATCATAACACTCCATAACTGTGTGAAGAATATAAAGCAGAAATATAAATAAAACCAGAGAAATAAATAAAAACACAAGAATATTTTTTAAGGAGTCAGTAAAATGACTAAGGCAGTCATAAGTAGATAAAAAAAAAGAGGCGAATAAAAAAGGATAGCCTGCCTGGACGTGACGGCATCCTAGAAACCTTTGGCTGGGCAGCCAATATCCTGTTGTCATTATATGCGGTGATGGCCTTTTCCTTCGGCACACACGATCTGAATCCTACCAGGTGACGGAGACTGATTAGTTTTCCTTTCTGAAATACAGCATAATACCTTTTAAGCGCACTCCCCCCCCACAATCCCCCGCTTTCCCGTTTGTGTTCTTATTTCTTATTGTCTTGTTTGTGGGGAAAATCACACCGGGGAAATAGGCTATGTTTTTTTTTTTTTTTACTGATTTTTTATTTTAGTTTCAGAACTGTCGTGAAATTTGCGTTCGTGAAAATGTGCAAATTTTTAGAATTTAGCTTCCGTATTTATTTCATCGTTTTCTCTCTCTCTTCCTTTAAAATGTAAGTGTCGTAAGAATAGGCCATCTCCACTTTATGTATGTGTTCTGTAACAGTTTCAATTAATATACCAAAATTTGTTCGTGAATCTCTATGTAATCTTAAATTGACATCATGTATTCCGACGTTTGTAATTGGGGATTTCTTCAATCATATAATTTGCTTTACGATAAAAGTACCCTACTTATAAATTCTTTAAATTTAATGCATTATTTCATCCCTTCAACTATCACATGATTAGAAATTTATGTACAAACTTCGAAGTCATGATCTGAATATTCTCTCTCTCTCTCTCTCTCTCTCTCTCTCTCTCTCTCTCTCTCTCTCTCTCTCTCTGTGAGTTTACTTTATAAAGCCAACATCTTTAAAGATTTCGGTAACTACTTCTACAGTTTTTCTTTTACATCCATGTTTTATGAAAATGTAGACTGGCGGCAAGTATCTCGTTCCTTGTCCACTTTAGTCTAAGAACTTTGTCATATTTCCGACCATCAGAAAATAGAATAAAAAGAATATTATTATGGTTGTCTGCTCTGCGACAGTTTCCAGGGAATAATCGCCTTTTGGGGACTAATTTAAATACCCTAATTATCGAATCAACCAGATTCTCCGGCCCCAATCCGTAAAACGATTATTAATAACCTAAGCAAATCTGCGAGCCACAGAAAACTAACGTGACGCTTCATGAAAACGGACTTATTTGTGTTATGCGGTAATTTTTATATCTATTTTAAATGGCTGTCCAAGTATATTACTTTGATAACTCAATCTGCAGTTTTTTGTGAACGATTTTTCATTGACGTCTTGCACTTTTTCTGGGTTTTCAGTCATTTATTTGGCATTTGGAATATTTTGTTTATTTGCAAAACAAAGCTATTCGTCTGTTCCTTTGCATTCATTTTGCAATGTTTGATGAATCCTTTTTTGACAGATACCACCTTTTATGAATTATCATTTTACTGGCTTAGTATTCTTTAATAGGCAAACTGCTGCTTCGTAGGCAATTAAGGTCATTTAACCTTCGAGCTGAGACGATGGCGTGCCTGGAAACTGATCGCCTAATATCGAAGATAATAACCCCTCCTGGCAAAAAGGTAGAAGTTTATCTTTCGTCCGATTTCCTGTGATTTGTGAGAAGCCGTAGGAAAAGAATGAACTTCTTTTTCACTTCTTTTGGCAAGTTATTTAAGCTACCTGGTTTATTTTTTAACTTTATTTTAAAGTTATATCCTTTTCTAAGGATTCATGGGTGCGTAATCTTTTGCTTTTTCATCCTAGGCATGAAAACCTTTTGGAGTTACTATCGTCATACTTGTCTTACCTAACTTGCATCAGTGCTTTTATAAACTCTTCATGATTACAATGACGTTAAAGTACGCCATTGCTTTCATAAACCCCAGGGTTTCCCGTGGCGTCCAGGGGGATTTCTGGAGGAAGCTCAAACGTAGGACTGTGGGTTTTCTAGCCAATCCAGGGAAGAGATCATTTCGGTAGATGAGTAGCTGTGAGCTCCTCGAAAGTACAGGAAGAAGGCCCGTATGCTGGACTGAGACCAAAGGCTCCTTCCGGAATCTCCTGGAGGATTGCCTCTGATATTAAATTTTATTTACTCTAATGTAAAAAACACGACGCAGTACCTTGTCTCTTGCAATTCCTTGAAGGCACTAGCCAAGAAATGGCAATTATACAATCAGTAAATAGCAGGAGGGAGGTGAAAAACATTGCACACAAATATTTCTACAAAATCAGATCAAGTTATGCTTAACTTTTACAAAAAAATTACATAAAAATACCAGGAAATCTGGTCACAAAGTCATTTTTACAACAAACCAGTCACTTCCCCACTCACAAGTTCTAGCACGATTCACGCCCATCTTAAGAACTCTTTATAATTCTCAGCAGCTTATCTCGTATTTGATAAATCTTCTACATCCTCCACATTCCCTCTCCGTTTATTCTATCACAAAGCTGCTTCTGGGTCCACTTATTCCACATACAGCTTTCCCGTTACCTTTCAAAATGAAAACGTTACATAAATATGTCAATTTTTATATCTCCTGTTCTTCTCTCTGGGTCAGAATCTTTTTATAAACCATCACTGCTATACCTAGTTAGAAAAAGTTAAATATCCCTTAGTTTTACCAGACCACTGAGCTGATTAACAGCTCTTCTAGGGCTGGCCCGAAGGATTAGACTCATTTTACGTGGCTAAGAACCAGTTGGTTACTTAGCAACGGGACCTACAGCTTATTGTGGAATTCGAACCACATTATAGCGAGAAATGAATTTCTATCACCAGAAATAAATTCCTCTAACTCT
>NC_089741.1:50781857-50811857 GCF_040412425.1 Macrobrachium rosenbergii
CGGCTTCTCAGAGAGAATATATGAAAATATTCTAGGCTTATATTTAGACTTGCAGGATGAGGATTGAATGCACGTGTAATGAAGTGAGAATAAAAATCATGGGAATGTAGTTCACGGCCGCAGATAATTAATATTGCGTTGGGAAATGAGTTTTTTAATAGAAAACGACAAATGGAAATTTAGAGAACAGTTATTCTAAATAATGACTTATTACATATAATCTAGAAATGGTAAAATGGTGTGCAAAAATATCCTGCATTTCCACTGCAGGAAATGACATATTTTGCGACTTTGTGCGGATTGCTTAAATAGTTCCATAATAATATTATGGTATTCGCTACATCGCACCACACACACACACACACACCCACCCACACACTCAAACAGTGGTAGCTCCTGAGTGTTCCATTAAATATATTATTCCTGTCTCTCTCTCTCTCTCTCTCTCTCTCTCTCTCTCTCTCTCTCTCTCTCTCTCTCTCTCTCTCTCTCTCACACACACACACACATATATATATATCTGTGTGTAGTGTAGTGTGTGTGTGTTTATAAGTGTATGTATGTATGTATGTATGTATGTATGTATGTATGTATGTATATATATATTATGTATGTATGTATATATATATATATATACATATTATATATATATATATATATATATATATATATATATATATATATATATATATATATATATATATATATATTCATGCGCTGTGTGGTTGCATAACATTGGGTTAAAATAGTTTGCGTTGGATTTTGCGCCGTTATGCCTTCGCATGGGAGGAAGAACACATGGTTATAAGCATCGCGCTTATTTGTACCAAACTTAGTGGCATTGAGAAGTTATTCTTTCCCTCTGATACATAAAACAAATGGATAACGGATAGCGTTGCCAGTTAGCTTTCAAGGTGGTACTTTAAGAAGGGGAGTTAGGTAAGACCATATTTAGGTTAGATTGTGTCAGTGATATTGTTTATATATTTTTTGTAATGACACTTTGATATTTTAAAGGATTTTAATGATTCTGTATTGCATTATGAGGTAACGAGCTCAATTTTATGTGAAAAATTCTGCTTCTTTGAATATATTTCTTAAGGATAGTGTGATGGCTTCACAGTATTGGAGGAGAATCGTCATGAGTTCATTCATGTGTTGATGAGGTTTAAATTCTTGATTTGATGTATGGATAGATGTAATACGGACTTTTGGTCCTTACTGTTGGTCCTTACTGATTTCGGAGGTTACAACAAAGATATTGTTTTGATCTTTCATCTGTGGGGGATAAAGCTAATTCTCTCTCTCTCTCTCTCTCTCTCTCTCTCTCTCTCTCTCTCTCTCTCTCTCTCTCTCTCTCTCTCTCTCTCTCTAATCATTGTAAGCAGGTCAGCATCGGATAAATGAGCCAATGAATCGTAAGGGTCAAGGTTCGTGCTTTTATTACTAAGATCTCCGCTGTGATTTACGCCTATGGACGTTTGGTGTCTAAGGAATTTGTACAAATGGCCCCTATGAATTTGTAAAATTACCTTGTGAACGTTTCCTCCTATATTTTCCCGACCCCATAATTTCCTCGCTCGAGATTTGTGGAATTACCGCTGTTAACGATCCTCCGGGTGATTCACTGAACAGAAGTGAGGAAAGGGAGGACGGGGCAGAGAGGAGATGGTATAGAGGGCTAGAGGAAGGGAGTGCAGGGGAGGGCGTATGGGATTAAGGATAAGGGTAGGGAGAGCGAGGGGTGAGGAGAGTAAAGGGTGTCTGCGGAGTCTACAGAAAATCCCTTCTTCCCTCCATCCGCCGAAGGAGGAAATAATGTTATTACTATTATTATTGCATTAGGGGTCGAATTAGGTCGGGGGAAAATCCTTTAACACAAAGGGTTATTCTCTTGCGTAGATGAACTCCTTTAGCCGACTCGCTCTTTTACGGCTTTTGACTGCTTGTTCATCTTGTTCGTGTTTCTTTGTATCTTTTGAAAGTTTTCTTAGACTCTCTCTCTCTCTCTCTCTCTCTCTCTCTCTCTCTCTCTCTCTCTCTCTCTCTCTCTCTCTCTCATTACGATATAAAAAGTTTTGTCAGTTTGTATGCAACTTCCTACGCTATCCTTGTTTATTATTGAGAGTATGAGAATTACAAGAAATGATTAACTTTTTGTCACACGAATGTGATAACATTCATTGTCAGTAACACTGTTAGGCACCATAACATCACACTCATTGTCATTAACAGTGTAATGTTTTGCAAACATCAAATGTTATAAAAGTTTAGATCTTGAATGTTTTTTGTGATGCCCTTTAGAAATATTCAGAGCTTTAATTACCTTGCAAGAAATATTTTGAATTGCAGCTAGTGTATAATTATTCTTCGCTAAATTTGAATCCTATATTACGTCATAGAAATTTTTTTTTTTTAAAAGAACACGGAAGTTTTCTTGTACTTGTTTTCCGTTGCCAATCTCTTTCGGAGAGCAGAAAATACTTTGGAATCGTATCAGGTGCGTCTTCATTCTCTTTCTAAGTTTGAATCTTCTTATGCATGTCATTTTTGTTGTAATATTCACTGAGACGATCCTTTCTTTTTCCCAACTTTCAACGCCAGCGTCTTCTCATACATGTTTTTCGTCCTCGACAGATTAAAAGTCAAGAGAGGGGCCAGACTTATTTGCTTGTTTTCAAAAGCTTCTGGTCAGAAGATGTTTTCTTGCGTTTTGATGTAAAATAGGAGGAAGTGAAGTAGCAATAACATCAAGGAGCAAAGAGGAAGATGAAGTAAGAAAATAAGGAAAAACCTTACACCACAAGACTTATTAATGAAGGCAGTAGCACTGTGATACTACTACTACTAATATCGTTGCTATTATTACTAATAATATCAAAAATAATTAAAATGATTCAACGATTCTATAGATAATGCTTTCATAGATAGGTAGATAGAAGTTTGTTGACCACAACATAAGAAAATTAAAATTACAAGCTCTCGGATATGGTCCAACAAAAGTACATCAGAATGGACATATAAATCTTCAAAATCAAAAAACACATCTAAACTAGAATGCTTGAAACAAGCGTATTTATTTTTACAATTAAAACCGTAAATGCAGCTAAATAAACGAAAACCTTATAACTATTAAGCAGAACCTTAAAAACAACGACTTTCCTTGCAAAGCATAAAACTAAATATACTCTAGAAAAAAATTGAGTATGAGCTGAATATATCCTCTACTAATTTACAGTAATATTTTATAATCGGCATTTCCCCGAGAGAACCATTCAAAAGGGAGAGGAAATAGCCCGGATCTTTTTTTTTTCTTTTTTTCTCCCCTCTCAAACGAGAAATGCATCATTTGTCTAGATTCTTTGAAACCCTTTTAATGGTTTCGTATCCCAAGAGTCAGAAGTCATCAGCAGGATGGCCAAGTGTTCGGCGACAAAGTTTTCTTTGAGTCTGGGAATAGAAAATGTCATTTATGCTCTCTCTCTCTCTCTCTCTCTCTCTCTCTCTCTCTCTCTCTCTCTCTCTCTCTCTCTCCTCCACACACTCGCTCATACAGTAATTAGTTGGAGTGTTACCTTGCCCCCATTTTTTTCTACTCTCTCTCTCTCTCTCTCTCTCTCTCTCTCTCTCTCTCTCTCTCTCTCTCCAAGCTGTTTTCAAAAATATTTAGTGTAGTAACTGAGCCCATATTTTTCCATATAATATCTCTCTCTCTCTCTCTCTCTCTCTCTCTCTCTCTCTCTCTCTCTCTCTCTCTCTCTCTCTCTCCAAACACACGCACGCGGGAAATTAGCTGAATTATTTCCTTGCTCTACATTTTTTTTATAGTTTCAACTCTCTCTTAATCAAGGAGGCTTGTTGAAATTCGTGGGGAAATTCTACCAAAACTCAGTTTATATATTGAAATGAGTGGTTGGTCATATTGACTAACAGAAATTATTAGTATAAATAATTTTGGGACGAGGAAAGTCAAAGAGAGAGAGAGAGAAGAGAGAAGAGAGAGAAAAGAAAAGAAAGAAGAAGGATAGTTGTAAATAATGCTCTGATGTATATTTTTAAAACATTTTGATGACGAATCCGTGAATGTTTGAAGATAAATCAGAAAAGCTCACATTGCCTTGCAACATAATATTATAAAGTTTATGGAACACTGTATCTGTCTACTCATTTTAGCTACCATCGTTATTAAGAAGGGAGATTAAACTTCCGCCAATGCTGCATATTTGACCCTTAACCCAGCATTGTTTTATGTCACCAAATAGATTTCATGAGGTAACCGTCAATTTTCTGAGAACTCTGGAAATGTGTTCTGCCACCTTTATTTCTTCCGAGACTCTGTCAGTGACTGCTTCAGATAACTGAAAATTAATTACCTTCACACTCTTTCTTTCTGGCAGCGTTTTGATTCCCGACCGAGATAGAATGGTACTTGTTTGTTTTTACTTGACTGTTTCGCGTCGCAGATAGGAGAAAAAGAGAAAGAAATTAACTCCTTCATAATGCATATTATCAAATTATTGCAAAGGAAAGGGTCTCTACTAGGTAATCTTAGTTAGGGAGTCTGGTGGGTGGTAACTATCAGCCAGATAATCGATAGTCTTCGAATGTCCTTTTGTAATGTGCTATACCAATTTGTGCAACTTGCTAATGACCCTGAGAAGGATAATTCCACCAAAAGCAGCCTGTTTGTTAAAATATGTGTATGTACCTTCCAAAATATATTTTCCAAAGGAGCATGACATCCCTCTTTGAATTGTGTAATGCCTCGAGGGTTTGTCAAGCCTGGAAATGAGACTAAAATCTCATGCGGTTCATACCTTTCCGCTCTGTACCGCAAGTTGGCAAGGTTTTAGGAACACTGTTCTGGTCTGAAAGAGGGGAAGCTACTAATCATGTAGGCTTACATGTTATTTGGTAGGGAATTACACTCGCCGAATGTTGCTTACCGGAACTATAACCCAGCGGCGCAGAACTTCAGTCGCATAGTTTTATGCCACGAAACAGATTTCATGAGATACGTTCCAATTTTCTTAGCACCTTCAAAACGTTCGTTGCTATCTTCTTTAATTAACTTCCTTGACTCTCTCTCTCTCTCTCTCTGTAATGCTGTTGTAAAGTGATGTTCATGTAAACGAAAAATAAAATCTTCAGCAGTGCAGCGAACTAAAAGAGAAGTAGACAACATAAAGTAATGAAAATAGTATAGATTTACACATTATGCTCATAAATGAATCCGTTTTAAATTGTTATAATTCATAACAAATTATCTGTAAAGTCTTACCGTTATTGGGTATGATTAGCTCATACAACGATATAGAACTAATCTTGAAGCATCTTAGGGGAAATTGTTTGACTACCTGTTTGACTGATTGATTGATTCGTTAATGAAGTTGAGGTTACAACAGAGCTCTGGTGGAAACTGTATTTAATGAACTAAATCTTCATGTGATGAACTGCTCTTTAATCTTTACCTTTCATAAATATAATTTTTGGGCAATGGAAGGTGAGAATCAAACCTTCATTTCGAAGCTTTCTAAATATTTATCGTTATTCTAAAAATGTTAAGAGCAAGGTACTTTTTCTTTTCCCGATAAATGAGACATCGATATAAAGTTCTCGTTTATGACAAGTTCTTGTTTTTGACATTTTTTTTTTTTACTTTTCTCGTTGACACGAGTTATTTTTGTATGCCACATTTTGAAGAGTTCAGATACAGCTGAGCTTTGATACAGATACATTTTTGAATCCGCAAGCAATACCATATATTTCATGAACGCATAATCATCTTCTAGAGACACGTTATGTTTAGCTGATCTTCAGTAACTTGAGTTCTTGTCACTGGAAAGACCTCACGGTTCCATTTACGGTTCCAAACCACGAGAGTTAGGTGATACGGAGCATGATTACACTCAAGTATATGATATATTATCCAATGGTAAAAGCCTAGAATTGTAATGAGCGTAATCACGTAAGTTCCCCATTTTTATCCTTTTATGATTGTCTAAGAAGTGATATGCTGCATGTCATAAAAAAAACTAAAATCTTAAGTTTTTATGCATAAAAATTAACAGGCAGCGAAGGCATCTTGTGTTTTCTATCTGTGAAGTTTTCTTTACCGAATTATTTTAAGAATGGGAATAATTAAGAACTTATTAGAGCCTTTAACGATTCTTTTTATCGCCTTGTTTACCCTTGGAGGAGCCATATTTCTTGTGTATCCCCCATTTCAACATAATTACAATAGTTTCCGCCTTGATAACCCATTTTCTCTTCATATCCCAGAAGATTCGTCTGCTCTTTGAGTCACAGAATATTTTTCATCACTTCTCTGAGTCAAAGGGACCTTTTCGTAACTCTTTCAGTCAAAGAAGACTGCTTCTCTGCATGCCGCGCAAGTCTTCTCTTTGAGTCACAGAAAGCTCTCCTTCTCCAGTTACAGGAGCCTCGTCTCGTCGCGTCTCAGGAATTTCTTTTTCACCTCTTGAACTCATTGAAAAGTCTTCTTCCAGCTGTATGACACAGGTGAGTATTCTCATGAAGTCGTAGAGTGCTCTTCACCTCAAAAACCCTCTCCACGCGAGTCTCCTCTTCTCTCTTAATCGCAAGAGCAGCTTTTTCTTTTAAACCACAGAAGGCTTTCCCGTCTTTGAGTTACAGAGATCCTCTTTGTATAGTCACAAAGGGCACCTTTTCTTCCAGCGCAGTTTTTTCCCTCTGTATAAGTCATAGAAAACACTTATCCGCAAATCTTGTGTTTTAGTAGGAGGCTTTTCGTAGGCAACATATTTTATTTCTTTATACTTTTAACTTCACTCGGTTTCATTTTCGGCGGTGAACCCCAGTCACCATGAGACTCTACTCCTTTCCTCCATAATTTAAGCCATTATCCAGTGACATCTTCTTGTTAGTTTGAAGAAGATGCCTTTTTCCATGACCCATCCCGTTTCATTGTCTTTTAATTTTATAACTACGTATTTTGGGGTTTTCTTGCTTATCAGTGGATTAGCTTGGCCTTTATATTTACACGGTTATTTGTCCAGTAACTCTGCTGCACTAGATGTGATGACTAATAGTATAATTCTATAAAGTCGTTATGTCATTTCCTTTTTCATAGTAATCGATTGGAAAATGTGAAGTGATGATGAATATATATATATATATATATATATATATATATATATATATATATATATATATATGCTCTTTCTTTATATATAATATATATATATATATATATATATATATATGTATATATATATATATATATATGTTGTGTGTGTATACCGTATAGATAAGCGATACTGAGAAGTCGCCGCATCCCAACCTTTCGGTGGTTTGAGTCCTCCTGGTGACGGATCACTTATCACTTGTTAATTCCCCTTCAGTGTATTATTCCGTGGTTGAGTGAATCTAATCTTAAACGACATCTAGTGCTTATTGTTTTTGAATATAAAAAAAATGGAACTCTTATAACACAGCAAACTGAAGTACCCAGAGCAACGTTAACGTTTTCTTGATTTTCTTGAAATTTAATTTTTCTTAAACAGTTACAAAATATATTGAATTTATAAGAGTAGGATGTGTATAAGTTTTTTTGTGCAGATGACTTGAAATTCACCATTTTGCTAAGTCTTAGCCTATAAAATTAGAATTATGGACCATGAGTGGGTATAAGGCTGCCAGGTGTTCCTAGCAACATATTTTTGGGGCAGTCATTAATGTAGTGAAGATCAGTAAATTGTCAGTCTCTTCTTCAGTTAGGCTCATGATGATGATAAGTATTTTCCTTGAATAAATGTATAAGAAAGAAATAAAACGTTCCAGGTGCTTTAGAGTCCTTTTATTCTCTTTCACAACATCCTAATGCTTTGTTATTCATATTATGTAAATCTTGAGGATAACTGCTCTTACCACAATAGGAACAAGTAGAGTTGAACTAATTTCAAAATTGCCAGATTAAGTGATCATTCTTGGCCGCTGTTGCAGTGACCCCAGTATAGCTCTGAAATCAATCAATCGTCGGATTTTCCCAGTAGTAGTCACAGAACCAAGGGAGTAGTTTAGCTAATGTTACATTATTTTCGCCGTCCAAATCGTCTCAGTGTATTGCTGAAATCCATGTTTATGACATTAGCCTACAAAAATTTGTACAGTTACAGTGCACATGGAAATGAATATCATCATAAACTAAAAGAAATAATTTGGTTAATTAACATGTTTATTTACCAGCATTCATTTTTTTCGATTTTTCGTTTTATGTTTTTTTCTCGTGTGTCAGCAAAGCGGCTTACAGTAAAGAAGCTTACAACCGATTCAAAATTCCGTTTGATATTTTCTAAATGAGGAGCATACTCGTGTCGCCTAAGAACTGTCTGATTTGAAGGAAAATGAAACGGGAAGACGCTGTGACCTTCATGTTATGCCGAATCTTTGCCTTTTGTCTTCCACTGAGTGCGGACATTGTGACAAGGTAGTCTTTAGTAACTACAAACGTTTCTTTCATATTTTGCTTATTATTATTATTATAAAAGCTGCTCATCTGGTGGGAAAGGCAAAATGCTTCAAACCCAAGACTCCGAAAGGGCAATCAGCCAAGTACTGCAGGAGCAATACAGAGGTAAATGTTAAAATGTATAAGAGAAATAACAAAGAAAAACAAATAATATTTAAACAGATAAACAGGAATGCAAAAATAAAAACAAATAATATTAAAAAAATAAACAGCAAAGTACTCTGAGCTTCTTAAGTTCTAATACTTCATCTAGAAGACTAGGAAGATCATTTCATAATTTGGCACATTAGCAATAATACTTGTAGAAAACTATCTTTTACCGAAGAGCCAACTCATTGGAAATAACTGCGTGTTTAGTACATCATGGTGGATTGCATTACCTCTCTCTCTCTCTCTCTCTCTCTCTCTCTCTCTCTCTCCTCTCTCTCTCTCTCTCTCTCAGCGTCTCTCTCACATGTGCATTGGCACGTGTACTCTTTCACTGATAAAAAAAAAGAAACATGCACCTAAGTTTTGTCAAATGGAGTTGCATTTACATTCTTGCATTTTCAACGGACACACAACAGGGCGATATATTTGGAAGAATCTCCAGACTTCTGGATTTCCAGGCATTATAAGTTAAGAAAAAATGTGTTCATGGACTAAGAGTTTTTAGAAATATGACAACATAGCACGACCTCGCTTCTCCAAGAAAGAAGAACTGCAGAATGTTCAGAGGTAAGGGAATGGGCAGCCTTAAGGTGATTGGGGTTGGGAAGGCGGGGGGTGGGGGAGGCGAGCATTGAAGGGGACTGGTGTAGAGCAGGAGTAGCGGGGGAGGTGGCTAGATGCTGAGGTTGAGTGAAAAGAAATGTGCAGTGTCATTAGGAGGCAAGTGAATAGAGAGACGGAGCTCTCATTATGCAAAACTTCTCAATGGAGAGAGAGAGAGAGAGAGAGGGAGGGCGAGGAGCGATGAATGAATGTTTCAGAGGTATATGTAGGCTTCTCTTTCTCCAGTTGCATTCACGCAGATGTGTCATTATTCCAACCATTCCCTTTGAAGGGAATATTAACGCTCGGTGGGCATCCCGCCGAAAGTATTAAGGGGACCGTATGGGTTCTTGAAGGGATTTCCAAAGGCTTCCGAAGCTTAGGATGTGGTATTGGGATGTATTAACTCCCGAGCGGTGTAAGTGATATCAGTAATAGAAGCTGCAACATAAAATGGGCAAAATACTACTTGTTGAAGAAACGAAAAGGAAATATTTTGATTTTAGCACAAATGAAACAAGCAACATTAGGCCAAAAATGAATAAGGAAACCATTGTTTTTTTCAGTATAGATTTTAAGTAAATATTGACGAATAAAATTTTTTTTTCAATATGAAATAAGTAAATGTTGACATACAAAACGTAAATGAAGTCAGTATTGCTTTACAACGAAGGCAGAAATTGATATCAATTATTTCTAAATATAAACGAGAGAAACATTTTGGTTCAAACGTAAAATGGGTGAGTTAATATTATTGATGCTTTAGGGAAAAGAAATATTAGCCTACATTTGAGAAAAATGTCGATGTCCAAACCACAAGTGAGGTTAAAGTTACTCTTCAAAAGATAATTGAAGATATATGGCTATCTAAACAATCAAAAGCTTATTGAGGACATATTGCTACCTGAACAATCAAAAGATATCTAAACAACGGTGAATATGTATTACTGTTCTAACAATGCACGAGGGAAATATGCCGCTCAGACGATAAATATAAAAATATTATTCCCAAAACGAGGAGCGAGGGAAATGTTGCAGTGTATCCGGTGAGTTTAGAGATAATGTTTTTAACTGTAAGGGAGGGAGGGAACTGCAGTACACATGTTAAAGTATTGAAATACTGACTATCATCTGCTGCTAATGTACACCCAGTCTTAAATAACTTTGCCATTTCAAATTAATCTTATTCGTGCAATTATTAGAACCTCCTTGCACACGCACACACACACAAACACATATATATGTATATATATATATATGTGTGCATATATACATATATACAAAAATGCATATATTGTATACTTACATTCTAGTAAGCAAAGAATTTTGAATTGTTCGCTTTGTTGTTAAATGTTGACTCATAGTAAACTGAGAGTAAATGCATCAGTCATAACCAAACTGAAATTGATAAGGATATGCATTTTGTAGTGTAGAACAATGCACACGCTAAGTTCCTAAATTCGACAGTGTCTCATATAAAAAAAAATGCATAGCACAGCCTAATCAAGTAGCCAGGCAGCCAATGGATTCACTCTGCTCTTCCATACACATGGGTCTTAAACATTCTTCACTCTTATCAGATATTCTATAGTATTGTAAATCTTAACCTTACCATTTCCTATATGATGATTCTTGTTTTAATCATATTTTTAATTCTTCCCTATCTGTCTTCTCTCATTATTTGAACATAATTTATGACAGAATACCTGCAATATCCACTGAACAGTTATAATTACAGCAAAGCGTGGGAGAAACTTTCTGGTTTGATGTAAAATTTGGCCAAGGAGATTCCTATATCGTCTTTTCTCTGCGTAGGTCATAGCTTAATCTATAGACATTATAAAATGTCAGTATTAGTGCTCTAGATGCCAGTTTGGGCAATTTTCCAATATTTGTGGACTGTTCATCTTTTATTTGTTGAATAATTTTATTAAATGTAAGCCGGTGCGTCTTCCTAATGAGTGCTTTTCTTTCATTATGTCAGGTAACATTAAATGCAAGCAGCTTTTTTAAAAATAACTTTTAAGCCCAACGTTTTTGTAAAATAATGGAGGTATATATTCTGGTGCTCTAGAATTCTTCACTAGTTTTGTAAATTGGCTTTTGCAACGCCCACTCCCTGAACTGGTGGCGATGTGTTTCAGAATAATTAGCAACATACAGGCATTGCTGCTTATGCTGATGCAATTCACGATATGCACACATTAATATGGAAATCTTATAAATCCCAAAACCCGGGATATTCCTGTATCGCAAAATCTCTTGGAGGACTGATCGAGATTTGAGTAACTTTTTCTGTGGGCTGTGACCATAATAGAAATGTTTATAATTCCTAATTGTTTCATGACTGACTCCGGTCATGTTCACATCCAAGAAAATTTATGCAAATTTGTGTTCTAGAAGATTTCTGTAGTTAAGAATTCTAGAATGCCGTGATTCACACTATGAAATCAGCTAATTTGCCTAAAGTTTTCTAAGTCTCCCAGACTGTATTACTAAAATAAAAAGTTTTAGTGGGGTGAGGGAGAAGTAGATATTTCTTTTACTACTCAGCATTTTCGAGTAATACAAATAGTTATCACTGTCGCGAGTAGAAGTTTAACTGCACATAACATCATAAGAGAAGGGTGCAGCCATTCGAGCGAGAATCGTAAACATGAAAGAAAGAACTGGAAACGGCATCAAGTATGCTAAGTAGTTGCAGATAAAGAGCCAACTATAACTGAGAATACTTGAAGTTCGGTAAGTATGGCAGCTTCTCTTGGAACCTTTGAAAGTTTAGCCCCTCTGCGGCATCAGGGACGTGTTAAGTCTTCCTTTCGCCACTTCGCCGCTCTTGCGCTGAGAACCGTTCCGTGTAATGTGTTGGATGGCTCTTTCGGATGGTTTTCTTTAAGTGAGGCGAGTCTAACGCATTGTTTGTTTATTAGTTTGGAATCGCCCAAAGTACCATCGTACTTTTGTTTCGACGTCCTTAAAGACACTTCATTTTCCTTTCATTTCGATGAAGACTTTGGACTTATAATTCCGTGTATTCTAAGTCACTTTTGATTCTCTCCTGCTTCTGTTTTATCAATATTTTAATTATATTCCACCATATTTTGAGCCAGTGTACTTTCTGTTTCCATGCCATTTGCAGGTTTAACACTCCTGTACTCATTTCTTCCTTCTTAATTACACATGTGAAGTGTAATTAATTGAAGCATGAATGAGATTAAGGATTAAGATTAAAAAATGTAACGAAAACTTAGAGAGCGTCAAAAATAGACGCTGTATTTTAAGGCAATTCAGAAATCTCCCCCCCCCACCATCATGGTACCCTGTCATTTTGTTGCACTTTGTTTCCTAATGCAATGGATTTTTCTGTGAATGCGAATAAATAGCTTTTCCGTTACCGTTTGGTGCATAAAATATTCGTGGCATTACCCATAAATATTCACGGGCAACATTAGTTTCCAGTGAACAAATATGCAGGAAGGGTAGAATGTTTTTTTTTTTCCTTTTTTTTCTTTGCTCTAACACCGAATTGTAAATTGGATTAGAACTTTTTCTAGGGGGGTCTGCAGAATAAATGTTACCGTCTTTTGCTAGATGTGGAGTAGCCGTATAGAAATAGATTTTCAGTTCACAGCCTCTGAAAAAAGACAAATTACATTTACTGGTAGGAACAATTTTTTTTCTTCTTATATTTTAGTTCATAGCAAATGCAGTTCACTTCTAATCCAGAAACTTATCTTTAACAGACTGAATATTATTCATATCGATTTCATGTTAGCGGTATATAATATTACTTAGTAAAATTTATTCATTATGCAAAGGGTAGATGTATTAAAATTTATTCATTATGCAATGGGTAGATACATTAAAATTTATTCATTATGCAAAGGGTAGATGTATTAAAATTTATTCATTATGCAAACGGTAGATGCATTGAAACACCGAAATACCGTTGAGAAGTGAAATAATAGATTTTGAGTTAAATGGGAAACTCTTTGATATTAATATTCCAAGAATGTTCATAACTTGAATATATGAGCCAAATATCGCTTGCTTATGGTGAGTGACTGTATTTGATTAAACTCAAGTCTTATATCATAATTATTGGCTATGGTAAAAATGCTAAAGAATATTTATTGAACTTTTAATAATACCGGTCGTCAATGTCTTGCATAAATAAATGTTTTGTTGTAAGTATATTTTATTCCCTAGCCAGTAATTATGAAATAGACCTAAAGTTTTATAAGTTTTTTCACTCTCCATAAGCATCTGTTCATTTGGCTGATATATTAGAGTAATAATGAACCTAGGAGTATTAATATTAATGAGTTTCACATTGAATCCAAAGTGTAATCTTTCACATATCAATAGTATTTCAATTAGTTTCAGTTAATATTGCGAATATTAATCTGCAAATACAGCAGATAAATTAATATCAATGGAAGTGACAAAGTCTGAGCAAACTTCAAAGGATATAATGTTAACAAATGCCGGGATGATTAAACCCTTTTAATAATCATTAACTGCCACACATCCGTTTAAAAAACGCGTAGATGTCAAATAAAAAGCAATACATTTTTCACGTTTGCTTGGGACAAGTATTATGAACAAGTAATGCTCTCTTTCTTAAAGTCTGGACTAAGTAAGACCAGTTATGTTGACCTTCCCGTCATTTAAAAAAAAAAAAAAAAAAAAATGCAGATGCCTAAAAAACACACAGACACACACACACACACTAAACACACACACACAGTAAATCACATACACAGGCAAGCTAGGAACAGAGAGCCAAATCAGACCAGGTCACTAGGAACAAGACGAAGACCAGTTTTGAACAAACATCTTCAGCAAAATCGTAAGTTCAGAGCTTTTGCTTCTCTCGTTATCCATGGGAAAAGGGACACCTGCTAATACAGGTGATCTCGCGTTATTTACCAGAAGATAGACAGTAATAACGTTTTGCAACAGAAGGGGGGCATCTGTAATTTCGTGTCAAATGGTAGAACTATTGCCAATAGCTTTTTCCTATAGCAGGAGGGGAAAATACCCTGTACTCAAGTGAGTAAGGGACCATCAATAATCCCTTTGATATACAACGGAAAGCAGCCTAGGGGATTTCTTTGTTAAAGAGCAAACATGAACCTACAACAAACACATTTTATATAAATATGGCAATGTTTTTTTATACACCACAAGAAGAGCCAACAGTAATCCTCACTCACCCACAACCAAAAGGAGTCATTGATAATCCCTTGTAATACAACTGGTAAAGAAGCTGCGGTAATCCTTTGTTGTACCACAGAGAGGAGCCAACGAAAATCCAGTGTTATACTGAGGGGACCCTAAAGTAATCTCTTATACAACAGAGGGATGGAGAGATTCACTCTGGACTTTCTAATTTGAAGAACTTGATGGTTTTCGTTCGCTGGTCCGTGTATGTAGAGATATTCTGATATTTGGAATTAGGTAGGAAATTACATTTCTCTACTACAAAGATAAAGAAAAACCTTGTAAATTGAATTCTTCTCTC
The DNA here is from genome assembly GCF_040412425.1 of Macrobrachium rosenbergii. Lineage (NCBI taxonomy): Eukaryota > Metazoa > Arthropoda > Malacostraca > Decapoda > Palaemonidae > Macrobrachium > Macrobrachium rosenbergii. Next base: position 50,796,650 of record NC_089741.1, read on the forward strand.
TCATCCACACACACACACACACACACACACACACACACACACACACACACAGAGAGAGAGAGAGAGAGAGAGAGAGAGAGAGAGAGAGTGTTTGTATCTAATTTCGACTCTTCTGTCTGGGACCAGCATTGGTATGTTAGGAGATATAGTGGGCATACCGATTTCTGAAGTACTCAACTGCATTAAATCTACACTTTAACGCATGCATGCGTTCTTCTTAGCGAAGACCGACGGCACTGGCAGCTGTAAGCCCTAACTGCAGTAACAAGTGGACCCGTTTCGTAAAGGTGGAAAAATTGTAGGTCTCAGGATAGAATAAGCAACAGATAATCCAAACTTCTTGTAATTTTTTATATTTCTATATTTTTTTTTATAATTTACCTGTTAAACAAATGAAAATGATTACACCTTGTCAGATTACATTTGGATGGTTATTACCCTGATGTGTGAACTATTAATGTAGTGATAACCAGCAGCTTGAAGCAAATTTTTGCTAGAAGGTAACCAGGGTTCATGAGTGGGCAGAACTTTATCATTTGCCGGAAATGCTTTAAAACGGCTGGAGTTATGACAGTTTTATATGTGTGTGTATGTATGTATGTATATGTATACATATATTCCTATGTATATATTATATATATTTATATATATGTGTATGTGTATGTATGTATGTGTGTGCGAGTATTACACAGGTACTGACATTTTGCACGTAATGATTTTTCTTCTGCGTTGACCCAATTTTCTTTTTGGCTTTATCTGCGAAATGAGGACATTAGATTTTTAAATCATTGAGCCTCGATCAGGTGCGGATCTCAATAGATACTTTTTATAGAGTAATAACTCCGCGTAATTGATGTCATTATATATGCTACATAATTGCACGATTCAAATAGTCCAAACAAAAATTCAAGGCATTTAGAATGCAAATCAGCCTTTGCACACCTCATGTCAGAATGGTTTGTAGAGAATTTATTGCCTGCCATTGCACTGGGCTTACATGTTGGTATGGAATTGTAGTTTCCATTTTTATTTCAGAGCGATGCTTCGTTGCGTCTGCTTTCATAGTATTTAGAAAAGGATCGTTATTGTTGTGTGACTTGAAAATAATATGAAATCATCTTAATCATAACTAATCGTTTAAATAAAATGTCAGTTTTTTTTAAAGACGATCGTTGCTTTCCTGCTTTACTCTTCGAAGATTGCTTTGAACATTTTCTCATCGTCTGTCTTGAACTTCAAGTGAGAGGAGATTTTTAATACCTCCTTGGAAATCCCTTCCCCGAACCACCGCTCCTTTAATGGCTACCGGTGGCGGTTGCTCGTAATGATGACGGTAAAATAAGAGTGAAATGCCGTATTGCAGAGCAAGGTCTGGTCATAAACTCGGAGCGACTCGTGTGCAGTGTTCGAGCCTCGTAAAAACCGAAATTTAAAACTGAATATTTGTCATGTGTGATCACCGATTTCTCCCAGTTTTTTTTATAAGGAGTTTCTGTGATTTTAATGTACATTTTAATGTCTCAAATACGAAAACATTCAGAGATGAGAATGGCCATGATATGTGTGAGGATACCGACGATGGTCATACAGATTTTGGCCGAGTCATCTCCCTTTCTTGTTACTTTCACTGACAATGCCCCATTTTTCAATGCCCCGTCCGTACTTTCTTTTCTGTGACCAAATTATGTAAGTATGAAGCATTCTTTGCTGTTGATTTTGAGACTCCAGAACCGCCACCACTTTGCGCAAATCTTTCCAAGCATCTTAATTCATGCTCTGTCCACCTCCATTTGAACGCACGCTGAGAAAGATGTGTTATTCGAATACAACTCACCGTGAGGGATTAGTGCCGTCAGTGTACCTCATGCGGTGCACTGTAGGCGTTACTCGAGGTACTTTACAGCGTCCCTTCGGCACTTAGCTGCAACTCCTTTCATTCCTTTTACTCTACCTCCATTCATATTCTCTTTCTTCCATCTTACTTTACACCCTCTCCTAACAATTGATTCAGAGTGGGACTGCGAGGTTTTCCTCCTGTTACTCCTTTCAAAACTTTATACTCTCAGTTTCCGTTTCAGCACTGGATGGCCTAAGTTGCCCAAGTGCTTGGCATGTATGCCTAAATTTATAAATCAGTCGATCAGTCAATCCGAATACAACGAATTTTCCTCATAAGTAAGCGTTTTGAGGTCGCTAGAATGATCTACAGTATCATCATCTTCAGTGGAATGCTACGTATAAGAGAAGATTTTTTATTATATGACTTACAATGAATTTTCCTCCAGAGGGAATTGTGCATTGATAGCTATTTCGACATTTGCATGGAGAGGGAGGGTTTAGCTAAACTAGCTGCACGAGTTTTCGTTCTTTTTAATCTGATCAGATTGCATTATTTTTAATTTTAAAGCTGTAATTAACGAAATTTCATTGGATTTTCCTCGTTCTCAGGCAGTGCGATAAAAATTCTAGAAAGCTAGAGCTGTTGTTCCTTGCTTCAATTTCTAATAATGATTGTAATATTGTTTTTTTTCTATATTTAAGATCTCTCTCTCTCTTTCTCTCTCTCTCTCTCTCTCTCTCTCTCTCTCTGTGTGTGTGTGTATATATATATATATATATATATATATATATATATATATATATATATATATATATATATATATATATATATATATTTAATAGAATACGACAGCTCACTCGTTGGGCCAGGTTCGATTCCCCAGCCGGCTGATGAAGGATTAAGAATTTATTTCTGTTGATAAATTCATTTTCTCCTATAATGTAGTTCGGATTCACAATAAGCTGTAGGTCCCGATGCTAAGTAATCAATTGGTTCTTAGCCACGTAAAATGAGTCTAATCCTTCGGGCCAGCCCTAGAGGAGGCTGTTAATCGAGCTCGGTGATCTGGTAAAACTTAGGTATACTTGTTTTTTTAGAATACAGCAATTTACATTGTATGCCATATTACCCTTGCTACACACACACACACACACACACACACACATATATATATATATATAATATAATATATATATATATATATGTATATATATATATATATATATATATATATATATATATATATATATAATTACAGAATACAGCAATTTACAATATATGCCATATTACCGGTACATATTTTATTTTCATTTCATTCAAATGACCTTCATGTGGTCAGAGCAAGTGGCCGTGTGGCTAGGTAAAAGAGAAGCTCCAGTTTCGAAGTGAGCAAGGCAGAGAAAACGAGCTCAGGGAATACTGGCCTGCCACTTCTACGGCCACTTAAGATTTTTCTTTTGTTTTTTAAGCCTTTACATTCTCGCCACTTTTTACCTCAAGTGAAATCTCTTTGTTCTATATGTAATACTTTCAAGTTGAGGATACACTTTTGTAGCTTTATTTCTACACGGAAATTCTCTTTTGATAGTGTTTTTATGTAAAGCCAAAGGATTTCCTCTGATAATTTACCCTGTGGACAAAAGTTCATTTTTCTTTGAAGTCACGAAATGCCTTCGTTACTTATCCGCCGATGTTGGAATTGTTGTAATTTTGGAGATTCATAATTTCAGATGCCATGATTTAGTTTTATTCCAAATTATAAAATAAAGTATATGCTTATATGCAGCTGCAATTATTGAACAATTCTATTTTAGGGTTAAAAGTAAAAATTAAAAAAAAAAAAGCCTACCGGACACCACTCGAGCGGAGACAGCTACCCCGTTGATGCAATCAGAGATAGTGTTTAACTCTCTCGCTAACATTATATATCAAGTAGATAGATCGAATACAAGGTACTGTGTCTGGTGGATGCAATAGGATACAAGTTTGTTTTCGTGATGCAGTCTAGTACGTTACTCTGTGTCGTGGATATAGCTGTATGCAAGTTTAGCTGTCTCTTGAGTACCATCGAAAGCAAGGAACGTTCCGTCTCGGATGCGTTCCCATCCAAGTTTGGGATACAAGTCTTGGTGTTTGGTGGATCCGTTCGCATACAAGTTTATTGTGAGAAGGCAAAGACTGGACCCTAGTTTGACTCTCGTGTCAGACACCCCTCGACCACCCGCAGTCCCCCCCCACAACCACCTGGTGCTACCACCCTCCACCCTTCCTGTCCAGCCCACCCACCCACCCGTCTTGTTTTCTGGTACGACAAGACACACAGAAATGAACAAGTTGGACCGCGGCGTTAGCATTTGCTGGAAGTTTGTCCAAGGAAGACGAGGAGAGAGAGAGAGAGAGAGAGAGAGAGAGAGAGATGGAAATTCCTTCTCGAGACAAAAGAACCGAACAGATCAGAAACTGCTGTACACAAAGTTTTTCCGGCGGAGACGTCGTCGCCTTCGTCGTTGTCTTAAGCTGCCTCTCCTGCCTTGCCTGCCTGCTGCCTTGCCTTGCCTTGCCTTGCCTGCCGCACTGCGTAAAAAGACCCAAGTGAGTGCAGGAGGAATCGACCGAACAGAGTCCCTTCTGTCTCTCTCTCTCTCTCCCTCGCTCTTTCTCTCTCTTTCTCTCTTTCTCATACCTCCCGCGGAGACGAATAGATCTTATTTTTACGCACCTGCGGATTTTCTTTTCCCCGAGGATTCAGACTAAACGTTTAAATGCTTTGGTGTCATTATTATTATTATTATTATTATTATTATTATTATTATTATTATTATTATTAATGGATATTTATTTTATATATTGTTGATATTCTGTTCGGTCTCCTGTAGACACTTATTCTTCTCCCCTTATACCTGTATATCCTTTTGTTTCATCGGTAACCTTCGCCAGCCTAACCCTTCTCACATTCATGATTTTAGCCGTGGTCAATTCCCTTTTGTAATTTTCACTTTTATCTCCCAGCTGTCTTTAGCCGTTTCCTCGTTTTTTAATTGCTCCTTCTGCATCATTCAGCGCTGATCTGCCAAAGCTTATGTGAATGGAGACTCGGAGCTCAGTTTATCTCCTTCAAAAGGCTGTCTCGTCTTCTTATGAATTTTAAAAATAGTTTTCTTTTTGTTGGTATTGTAATTCATTCTCACAATTTTATTATCAATATATCTGGTGCTCAGGTTACTACAGAGTTTTATTAGGAGAGTACCCAGTTCATTTAGCAAAATCTGCTTCTAAATAAATTAGGTGTTTAGTAAGATGTTATAGCTCTTCGTTGGGTGAGCCGGTAGAGCTGCGGACTGTCACTCGATGGGCCGGAGTTCAATTCCCCGGCCGGCTGATGAAGAGTTAGAGATTTATTTCTGGTGATAGAATTTCCATTTCTCGCTATAACGTGGTTCAGTTCCCTGATGGCTGTAGGTCCCGTTGCTAAGTAACCAGTTGGTTCTTAGCCACGTAAAATAAGTCTAATCCTTCGGGCCAGCCCTAGGAGAGCTGTTAATCAGCTCAGTGGTCTGGTAAAACTAAGGTATACTTTACTTAGTAAGATGTTAGATCTCTACTCTTATTAATTACTAAAGTTTTTTTGTCCTCTCTCTCTCTCTCTCTACAGTCTCTCTCTCTCTCTCTCTCTCTCTCTCTCTCTCTCTCTCTCTCTCTCTCTCTCTCTCTTTTACCTCCTGTAGCTCTTTCGACGATTTTGAACCGAAGGTAATACCCCTGTCAATGACGGATTCCCTACCCTTGCTGTAAACCACTTTTCCGTGACAAAGTGGAGCTCTTGTCACTTTTCTCTATGCATTATCTTGTCCATTACATTATAAATTAGAATTATAATGATGAAATTCTCATAAGAATTTACTTTATTATAAGCAAAAGTATAGACATACGTAAAATATGGAGAGTTGTAAATATTATGCACGTTTTACTTCAATAATAGCAAGCGATCTTCAGCATGATATCATCCACCAAAAAAAAAAAATGTAAATGTTAACTCTTAATTTAAAAGTTCGATCGAAACATTCTGCTTAAGTATGTACGCTCGAAGCTTATATCTTAATCATTCTCTTGTGAGTGAAAAAATAAGTGCTGAACGTCAAGTCAACATATTAGCTTGTAGTTCACAAAATAATTATGACCGGGAACGAAAATTGTTTATGAAATAATCTTGCTATAATGTCTCACATACCTTAATGAAGGGTAATATAATGCTTGGAAATTATAACACGGGGATTAATAATTTATCCATTAGAGATCCGGCATACTATTTTTAGGTCTGTAGCTGGGAGAGTTTTGTTGTTGGTAACCTTTAAACGCTGGAAATTACCACAACATTTTCTATTGTACAGTCTAATTATTTATAACCAAAAACATGCTTCCGGTATCATTGAACATAATCTTTACAGCACAAGGTTAGTCAGTCCTATATTCCGATATGAATGAGAGAAAAAGTTTGTTATAAACGCCCAGGTGCCTTTGCTATTTCAGTTGCTTCGTTAGGTATATTGAAGTAAAAGGCATAAATAATAATTTTGTCTAAAGGTCCAAGAAATGTTTCGTATTATAAAAATTTTAGAAAAAAATTAAGTTATTGAAGAGATGTTTTATGGAAAGGTGATGTAAGACTTTTCACTGAAAAGGCGAATAGAAAAAAAAAACTCGAGTTTTGTATGAAACAAAGAAAGCGTCAAAAATGGAAAGCAACACATTAGGAAAAATGAGAGCTGTGTATATCGGAGACTTCAGTGAGAGCAGAAAAGTATTATTTATTACCTTTTATAGAATACAAAATGTACCTATATAATGATGAGAATAATAAGCTTAGAGTTCCTACCACAGGAGTCTTGGTTATTTCAACATGAAATTAAAGGTCACGCAAGAGCATGTAGCTAACAAACCCCGACCATGTGATTGTCTATCTGGATACAGTATGTATAAGATATATATATATATATATATATATATATACATAATATACACACATATATATATATATTATATATACATATATGTATGTATGTATGTATGTATGTATGTATGTATGTATTAAAAAATTGCATCCAGGTTCAGGTAATCAAAGTTTTCAATGCTGAAACTTACCTATAGTAAGGTCCTTGCTTAAATAAGCTTTTCCTTTGTACGTACCATGTCAGTTTACACCTTTCATGTAGAAATTTAGTTTTTTCTTGAATGCTGTGTGCATAGAGCTATATATGTATATATACATACATATATATATATTTATATATATACATACATACATACATATATATATATATATATATATAGATATATAGATATATATATATATATATATATATATATATATATGTATGTATATATATATATATATATATATATATATATATATATATATATATATATATATATATATATATAACATATATATATATATATATATTATCACTTTTGTGCATGATTATATCACACATTACCACAGGTGAAAAATAAGAAACGGGGTGTAGGTCCTGGCCGGTTTATTTACATATATATACAGTAGTATTATATATATATATATACAGTAAAACTAAATTTTGCATGAAAGGTGCATTGACACGGTACGTAATAAAAGAAAAAGCTATTTAAGCAAGGACCTTGCTATAGGTAAGTTTCTCCTTTGAAAACTTTATGATTACCTAAACCCGGATACAATTTTAATGCAGTAGTGCTCCATAATAAAATAATGTTTAACACTTCAGTATATTATTATAATTTCTGTCTGTATTGTAATAGAGACTGCAAGTATGGAGGCTTCTCAAGATTCTTCCTAACTTTTTATGGTTTTTAAGTTCGTACCTTAATGTATTTCGTCATCAGGCTTGAATAAGTATGATGTGTTTATAATTTACTTTCTTCCTGTTTCATGTCACGTTATGCAGACAACAGAATAATTTGAGGCATGATTGACAGGTGTTGCTTACGATATCTTCTGTCGAATTTATAAAATACAAGCAGTGAGTACATTATCGTGAAAAATTGTCATGCGTTTGAATGATGTTTTATTCCACTTTTGCCATGCTCGCTATTCCCAAGTAGACGTGTATTTTTACGTGTTCATCTGTTCATAGAAATTGCAGGAATGTGAAATGAAATATATGAAGAGACTGTTCAGCACAAAAAGACGTTTTTATATGTAGAATATTTTTTCATCTTTTTTTTTCATTTGTCCCTTAAGAACACTAAGTGAGATTCACTGATGTACACTGTTATTGCATATAAAGCGAGCAGTATTGAAGAAGTAGAGGTTTAAGCAGATCTTCATTATGTCGTCATAGGCTTTCATTAATTATGAATGTTCTTAAACTTCTCACGATGCAGTTGAAAGGGTTTTTGATCACTCAGTTTTTTTTTTTTTTTTTTTTTTTGTCCATTATCCGCTCCAGTGCCACGCTGTCTTTGATTTTTAGTGTGTGTATGAAGAAGAGAAGAAGAAGAAGAAGAAGAAGAAAGAAGAAAGAAGAGAAGAAGAGAAGAATAAGAAGAAGAGAGAGAAGAAATTGTACAGTGCCTCAAGTCAATTTTACTCTGTACTGATCAGAATAATTCTTAAGCACATTATTTATGTATAACAAAATTGTCGCCTGTAGATTAAGCTCATCATTTCACTGAGAGAGATTTTGGTGTCATTAAATTTTTTTAGATGACTAGTAGATTTATTAATGATCTGATGATATGTTTTATTTGCAAGCTATTACGTTCGATGATATTTTTAGTCATTAGATACGGAATCATTTGCAACAGCCGTGAACATAGATGTGGATACTTCAGATCCCCTTCCTTCACTTAGGATTTCTTTAATCGTTGTTGTTGCTTATGGCTCCTAGATATCTCTACAAGTCCAAAGGGATGCGGTTGCAACCCCCATCAGCCCCCCTCCTTTTTTATTCTGTTTTTTTTTTTTATTCTTACCCTGGAAGACGCTAGTACCCACTTACAGCTTCCGGAGGTGGGGGATGGGATTGCCACATCCTCTTGCTACACACACACACACACACACACACACACACACACACACACACACACACATATATATATATGTATGTATGTATGTATTATGAATATATATGTATGTGTACATATATAATATATATTATATATATGTATATATATAATATATATATATATATATATGTATATATATATATATATATATAATATATATATATATATATATATATATATATATATATATATATATATATATATATATATATATATATATGTATATAGTCATATAGTCTCACGAAGGTAAAAGAAAAACAACAGGTAGTGGCTGAAACATTTCATTGCAACAGTCCTTTATTAGGAGACTGCTAGTAAGAGACCGTTGCGTCAACTTTGTAACCACTCTTTCTTTCTTTTCATTCATGGCGTTTGCCTTCATTTATACATTAATCACGTTCCATATCGTGAGTCAGTTATACATATATACATATATGTATATATGTGTGCGTGTGTGTGTGTATGTATGTATGTATGTATGTATGTATGTATGTATGTATATTCCTGGTTGGCCGGCCGTCAAATTCATTACTGGCTTACTCTACTTAGTTGAATTATAAGTTCATGGAAACGCGCAGTGTGGGTGAGGTAGAGGACTCCAGATGTTAGCAGTTTCTGGAAAAATGTCAGTCCAAAATAATTGACTCAAGTTCAAACCTTTCCACATTTCACTGAGAAATGAAAGAGATGAGAAAACTATCATGCTTTCGTATCAAGTTTAATGTAGAATTTCGTCGTATAGTTAACAGTCCCAGTGTCGTTTATCAAATATGAGTCTTTCACTCGTTAATGAGGTTGAATAGTAATTTCTTGTGATCCTAAAAGTAATAAGGGTCCTAGCCCTCCCATTATTGTACTGGGGGTGGAGGGGGGCGTTGTTCTGAGGTTCATGGTTTGTCAGTGAGGGGTGATACTGTATCTTATACAGAAAAGGGAATTAGCTATGATAACGAACATTGCAGCATAAAGAGGAATTGTTCTTGTGCGTGTGTGTGTATGTTCATGGTTTTATTAACCGCCAAAGTATACATTTATCGAGTCTAAATATTGCAGCATAAACAAGAATTGTTCTTGTGCGTGTGTGTGTGTGTGTGTGCGCGCGTGTTTTTATTAACCGACAAAGTATAAATTTGCTCAGTATAAGACGGGTGATGGACGATTTGCAAGGTACTGTGCTGTCATTTATTTAGGTGTTCACACGAATCCTTTGGGAATATGGGGAGCAATCGAAGCAATGGGTGACTTAATCGCATTTATACCGCGACTTTGTACACGTTTGCAAACACCCTTCTATTAATTTGTGTCACCCGTGCCTTTGTAGGACGGGAATCAAGTGGATTGATGGCAATCATGAATATTGAGAGAGAGAATTGGTCGATGTCAGATTCTCTCTCTTTTTTTTTGTTTTTCCTTCTTCTTCTAAAGTGATTCTGGTGTTTTAGGTTTTCTTTTTTTCTGTGTTTGTGTGTGTGTGTATTCTTTGTCGAAATTTGTTTTTTTGGTCAATGGTGGTGCAACTAGACAGCCTTGCGATCTTCAGAAGAAATTTGAAAAAATTCTCTTTGCTCCCAAACTTTTCTGTTACTTGCAGATTCAATGTATTTTAATGAGCTTATTTATCTCCACGGTTCACATATTATATAGTGACAAAATACATGTCACAGAGATGCTGTTAACGTAATTGATAAGGTAAATCATAGCTTCCTTTATTTCCAAATTTTAGAAATCAACGAATATTTCAAAAGATTTGTTAGAATACTGACCAGTTTTTTTTTTTTTTACATCCGCACAAAAACTTTTAATTTATTTTTTCTTACGCAGTCGCATGCACAATTTATATCTGGTTGTTTACATGTAAGCAGCTTATTGTAACTAACATTTTCATAATATAGCTTTAGTTTTTCATGGGTATTTTTGATAATATTCTGGGAATCTTTGACGCCAATTTTTATTATTTTTTTTTTGCTTAACTTTTAACGAACACGACATGACCATATAGACACATTTAAGGTATCCTAGGGCCTGACGGTAAAAAGTAAAGTCTCTACGTTTACGCCAAATTTAAAAAGTAAGGTAGGAACAAGTTCGAGAACGTTGCTTCATGAAACAGACAGTCAGTAAATCAAGCATTCTTGGCATTGCTGATCTCCACAGAGTAAATATTAAGACAGAAGACTTTTCAGTATTACTTGGCCGTCTGAGAGGAGGAATTTTTCCTTAATACCAATAGACGAAACGAATTTAATGCCAAACAGCATATCAGTCACTTGGATTTTTTATTATTATTATTATTATTATTATTATTATTATTATTATTATTATTATTATTATTATTATTATTATTATTATTATCATAACAGTGATCTTTCCTTACATCTGAAACCTGTTCTTTCGTTCATTCAAAGTAAAAGTACAATATATTATAAGAGGGACTTTACCTTATTCAAATTGTGTTTCGAGACCAGACTGACATATAGCGTGGCGAGAAAATGCAGAATGTGTCATTGTTAAAAAGAGGCATCATGCACTGATACATTTGCTCCGCCTTGCAAAAGTTCCTCTTTAATCAATTGATACGCTTAGGCAGGTACTGTCTCCGTAGGCAGACACTGGCTCTCTCTCTCTCCTCTCTCTCTCTCTCTCTCTCTCTCTCTCTCTCTCTCTCTCTCTCTCTCTCATATCTCTCTATATCTCTATATATATATATATATATATATACCATATGTATATATATATATATATATATATATATATATATATATATATATATATATATTTGTTGATGTATCTCTCATGCAGCCTTTTTGTGTTAAAATAGGTCTAGATATATGCCTTCAAGTATATAATTGTAAGTAATAGTTTGTACTATATATATACATATATATATATATATATATATATATATATATAAATATAAATATATATATACATATATATATATATATATGATATATATATATATATATATATGTATATATATATATATATATTTATATAATAAATATATAATATATAAATATATATATATATATATATATATATATAAGTATATATATATTTATATAATATATAAATATATATATAAATATATATATATATATATATATATTTATATATTTATATAATATATAAATATATATATACACACATACATATATATATATATATATATATATATATATATATATATATATATATATATATATATATATATATGTATATAAAGACTGATCTATTGGAGTTGGTTCTACTTAGGAAAGATTCGAAGCCGTAATCCCAAATTGGTCGATATCGTACCCCACCCCCGCACACATCCCCAAAGATCGATAGGACCATTTAGGCGGATCTCGGACTACTCTGAGCTGAACAGTGAGTGGTTCAGTTAATGCCTGGGGGTGCGCCAATGGCATTTTTATTTTACGCCCTATTTTAGTCCATTCAACACATACTCATTCATTATTGACTTATCGGGCCTCTTTGAAATCCATTATTACTCACGCCAGACTTCTAAAGTGTATGTAGGGCATCCCTCCTTGTAATCCAGCCAGCGGCAATAAAAAAAAAAAGGCAATGTTAATTCATTTGAATAATGGGATTAACGCTGTGTAGATTATTTATAATTTCTCTCGTTAAGAAGGATTCCAGCTTATTTGCGAGGATGGGTTGCCAATTGATTTTAATGGGTCTTAATTTATATTTTACATTTTTTTCGTAATTAGGTATGCTAAACAGTTCATTTTAATTAGGCTAATAGTAGGTACCCTTTTCTTATTACTGTAGATGTTGCTGTTACCGAAGTGCCAGGGAGTGAATACTGAAAGGAATTAAACATGAAGGTATGGATAGTCTGGGACCATTGTAACGCGTTCGCTAGGTCACTGATCGCTCGTTTAGTGCTGTTAAGAACGTTGGTTATGGACAGTATCGGGATAGGCGATCTCCAGTGAATGCCGGTAGCAGCATGTTCCTTAAATCGAAGGTTTCTGCATCTTTCTGGATAAGGGAAGTTTAGCTATATTGGTTCTTGTCAGTGCTTTATTGGGTGCTGTCCCAGTGGGGGGAGGGGGCGTTGGTCAGACGCCCTACAGTCCGAAAACCTTGTAAAACCTTGTCACTAACCTCTCGAGTCTGGTTCAATCGCCAGTGGGTCACAGTGAGACCGGATAAGCCAACGGAATAGATCACGTACCGATAACTTAATTCAAACCATAAGGTGATGGTGCAAAGTACATTAATTGAACCAATAAGTTTTATTTTTGGTGAGATGAATAGAGTCCGTACCCCGGCTAAGATAAGTTAAACGCTAATCTAAAATTAAAGAAGGAAAGGAGGGCGTGTGAAGTGCTATAAATCATCTACCGCTGTTTTGAGCAGCTTACAACCGTCATAGAAAGTCTTCACTGTCGTTATGACTGTGCATGAATACTATATAGACACAGAAAATGAAAAGATCTCAGTTACAGGTCGTGAAGTGTTTAAAGTTTTTTTTTTTTTTAAAGAGAAGTGGCAGTGAGTTATCTATAAAGTATTTGGTTTCTTTTGTGCAGTACCATGAATAGCAGAACTCAAATATCCTCATTATCATAATTTTAAAATTTATGATTCTAGTTTATAAAAATAGCGCATTTCCCAGGCATTATATTGCTTTCAGGAGTAAATTAAGACTGAATAGTAGCCTCCGCCATTCAGCTCTCACTGGCTTCTATACAGAATGTAGCTCTTAAAGACTAAAAACGACAGATGGTAAAATCGGGGATAAAAACCCCTAAATCAAATTACTCGGTTTTACAAGAGACTCAGGATATGTGGGACGTAACCGCGAGTAACGAAATCTGTTGATTTATTCGCAATGGGTAGGTAGGACTTTGAATGGGATTGAAATAAAGTAAGTGGGGAGAGAAGCACAAATAATCATCTGCTTCAAATATCAGTTCCAAATATTCCAGTGACTTTCTTATATCATTTTGACGTGTTGTCATGCCCATCAGACGCCTGAAGGTCATTGGCAGGGTCCGTTAACAAACTATTTTTTCCACTAGGTATATTGTTCACGTAACTTAATTGCAAAATTATGAGTGTTAAAAAAAAAATAACTGAACTTAGAAATGCGGCACTAAATCTTTTACGGCACCACCATATCTCTCCATTTGTCACAAGATCACGAGATATGGTAAAGGTAATCATCTCTAGCAATAACCTTTTCGTTCCAAAATTTCGACGATACTGAAGCTTTCAACAACCGAGTCGTCCAAGCTTGGATAACCGCGTCCCTTGGGGTGTAGGTGAATTTTTCATACTTTCCCTTTGCGTGCAGTTGTAAAACTCAGGAAGTAAAATTGAAGCAGGCACAATTTCTTCTTTTGGACACAGCTGGACATATATATATATATATATATATATATATATATATATATATATATATATATATATATATATATATATATATATATAATATATATATATATATATATATATATATATATATAAATATATATATATATACAGTATATATATATATATATATATATATATATATATATATATATATATATAATATACATGCTCCCATACATACATACATACATACATACATACATACATACAATGAGTGCGAGTTTCCTTATGCGAAAATTAGCTTAAATTAATTGCACTAGAATAGAATTAGTCACATCACCGTAAGAGAGGAAAGAAGCGGGGTAATGGTTTCCAAGTAAGGGAGTGGAAGACAGGTAATTAATTACAGAAAAAATGTAAGGAGAACAATAGCAAAGGGCATTTACAGAAAATACGAAGCCCATCTTCCGTAGCCGTATACATAGGTACATGTTTTCGTATGGCGGTGTATTTCCTCAGCTTAGTATTGCAATCATAAATATTCTTCTACTGCTTTTCAAGTTAATGAAATGATAATTGGAATGTGCTGATTCACTGGAACCCTTTTCTGTTTCCATGATGTTCTTTGCCTCTATAATAGACACGAGACTGTCATGTTGAAATCACACTCGACAAATGACAGCAAATTCTGCAGGAAGGTAAATATAGAGCTAGACGGAAAGTTTTCCTTTTTTTATGTTTTTGTTCTGAAAAAAGTAAAACGTATTGAATCAGTGGCGGGTGATTGATGATTTGATTGAAAGGTCGTGTGCTCTCATCTTTTTCTAGTATTTACACGAATCCTTTTGGAATTCACAGAACAGTTGAAACGGTGGCGGACTTAATCGCGTTTATATAGTGACTTTGAACGCGGCGTTTTCAAGAAATTTTATTGACTGATGTTACCCCATGTATTTTCAGGGATGGAAATGA
>NC_089741.1:50816857-50839357 GCF_040412425.1 Macrobrachium rosenbergii
CAAAAGTTCCTTTTTAAACATCTGGTATGTTTATACAGGGTTCTCTCTCTCTCTCTCTCTCTCTCTCTCTCTCTCTCTCTCTCTCTCTCTCTCTCTCTCTCTCTCTCGAATATTGTCTGCATTTTGCACTGCAGATTTGATTGACGGGATATGTGAGGAAATCTTTTTTTTCTGTGCCGTGTTGATACCAATACAGTACTATATAATCCTATATTTCTTATTATTTTTATTTATCGTAGTCATGGAAAGAAGAAATTTTACTTTTTTCATCTTCATCATCATCATCACCAATTTTTAATGAAACGTAAAACAAGTTCACAGAGGCCGTATGTTTGAGCAAATGGGAGCACTTTGTTTCCTTTATTTCAGTTTCACGGACTTCATGTTATTCACTTTATTCACCCATTTCTGTCACTAAGGCCCAGTGGTGCTCACTTACGCTGTGAGTATTGTTATAATGAATAACCAATCATATCTCCTCTATAATGAAGGCTAAATCACGTGAAACGCCAAATCTCACCCTGTGGCCATGGTACGGCATCAGATTGTGCCAAATTACAATAGTCGGTTGGGTATTGGATTAGTGAAGGATTTTCAGCAGATAAATAATTGAAATAGTGCGTCAATAAGGGGAGTGCTCAGTTGAAATAGTTTTTCGTTGAAATTGATTAAGCCTGTCTGGGAAGAAATTGTGCAGTGTAACGGTGGCTAATTAAGTAAAATTAGATGTCTGTGAGACTGAATATGAGAAATAAATTTTCAAGTCTGACTAAACGAGAGTAATGTTGGGTGAGTCCCCGTAGGCATTACTTAAGGTTCTTGCAGCGTGCCTTCGGCCCCTAGCTACAGCAACCCTTTCGTTCCTTTTACTGTACCTCCCTTCATATTCTCTTTATCCCAGCTTACTTTCCACTCTCTCCTAACAATTGATTCATAGTGCAACTGCAAGGTTTTCCTCCTGTTATACCTTTCAAACTTTTACTGTCAATTTCCGTTTCAGCCCTGAATGACCTTTGGCCTAAATTCTGTATTCAGTTCAATCCTGTTGGGTGAGTGAGAGTGAAGAAAAGTAATGGTTTGTCACCGAGACTGGAAAGGTAAAATACTTTGCAAAGGCGACAGATTAGGTGAAGTAGTTTTCAGCGGGGTGGAATAGGTAGAGTATGGGAATTGTTTTTTGGTGAGAATTAATAAATGCAGCCAGGGGGTGAGACCGAATAAGTAAAAAAACAGCATGTAGGCTAGACTTTTAACAGGTGAAAGGGAACCAGTGAATGAATTAGTCTGTTAATGAAACTCACTAAGTGAAAAAGTCTGTTGGTAAGACTGCAGACAAAGAGAACAATGCCTATCCAGGTTATCAACGAAAAATAACCATATCAGAGAAAAAAATATATCGCCCATGATTTTTTTGTCAATAATATGTAGCCTGAACTTGATACTCAACTACCTTACGATTATTTTACTATTAAAGGCCTTGCGGTTCACCAGGTATAAAGCGCAGGTTTACTTGCAATAACAGCAGGAGCGACTTTCATGGAATCTAGTATAATATGCAAATTTGCTCGCTCGGCTTTCCCGTATTGAACTGCGTCGGTATTCTGGCCGTGAACGAGGATCTTCACTCTGTTGTTAGTCTTGATGGACAATTCCACCGACATTAGTGTTAGTACAGTGCGTGTGTTCCTGAAATTATGATAAGAAAATATGTGCATCATTTTTGAGAAGTATGCAGTTGGTAACGTGACTAATA
Source organism: Macrobrachium rosenbergii (assembly GCF_040412425.1). Taxonomy (NCBI): domain Eukaryota; kingdom Metazoa; phylum Arthropoda; class Malacostraca; order Decapoda; family Palaemonidae; genus Macrobrachium; species Macrobrachium rosenbergii. The sequence continues at coordinate 50,818,611 of NC_089741.1, forward strand.
AATATTGAAATTGGAAATAATGATACCACGGAAATAAATAAGGTTTTGGTGGATCGATCCAGTGAAGAGTGAAGGGACAAGCAAGAATGAATGAACAAACCTGTTAAAAATGCTGCATTCAAAGCACCGTGGATGGAAATAGGTAGTGTGTAGAGCAACACAAAATACTTGAGTAGATGACTTCAAGGTCATTTTAGCTTCAGCAGTAATATTTAAATATTTAAATATTCAAGTATTTAAGCTCTGAATATGAAGTGTTCAACTCTTTGAGCATCAGTATTTAATTGTAAAGCTTCAAATATATTAGTCTGTTGCATTCAGATGGATCATTCGACGCCTTTATATTTTAGTCATTCTTTAACATTCTTTTGAAAAATGCTCCAGAAGATTGAGTCTACATGTCTTTATTTAAAGCAGCTTTCGTCATTTAATTGTAAATGACTCTTGAGAAGTTGCTTAGTGTTACTATTTGATTACTGTAAGTCTTACTCTCGATTAATAGCTTTTGTATTTTCTTCATTCATTTAACTATCAAACTTTTATATATAAGAAGATAAATTTCACACTGATCAAATACTTCCCCTCTCTTCAACCATTCTCCAGGCATTAGTTTGATTTCCTAATGGCATTTTTACCGAAATTCTTCATTAACTTCTTAGTTTTATTTATAATTATACTCTCAGTTGTTTTTGCCAGTTCCTCTACCCATCTTGAAGCAACCTCAAATTGTCCACCTTTGTGTTATTCGTAAAGTGAAGAGAACAGGATGACAGCTAATCTAACAAGAGGAACGCTGATACTCCCTTTACACCTCTTATAATTTCATCCAAATATGCATTAGTGACCGTTGAGGCAATAGCCATCCTTGACACGATCTAGTCTTACCCCGGATCTATTTCTCTTCTTTGAAGAAACAAATTGACTTGATCTTAAAATTTCTTGCATACTTGTATTTATAGTGTTATTTAGATCATCTAATACTAGTCTTACAGATAACATCTTAAATCCTGTTGTCGTCTTAAAATGCATTATTTTGTGACTATATGCCCAACGTGAATTTTTCAGTTTACGGATGCATCTGTTATATAATGGAGAATTATCACCCTTTGCCAAATTCATTTGATTGGCACTTCACTATTCATTCCTTTCCTTTTCACAACTTACGCATAAGGCGTTGCTTTTCCAATTTTACTTCTTTTGTGCTGAACGCATCATCAACGTAACTTACAACCGACTCTTTCTCTCCGGATTAAGGTTGCTTGTCCCATAGGATTGAGCATGATCAAACGTTGCGCAGTCACACTATTTTTGAAAAATGTAAGATTAATCACTTGAAATTTGAAATAGATTTTTATACATTTATACAACAACAATGAGCAGATTGTGTATCTCTAATTGAATAATTTCTCTGTCGTCATAAATACAGAAATGCACTATCTTACTGTCGTAAATGGAAAGCGTTTTATTTCCCTCGAAATGTATTGAATCAGAAATAAAGGTGATATTGTGTTTCGCATTGAAATCGCATTTAACCAGTAATGGAAAATTCACCAGTGAAATAAATGTTTATAGCGCTTAAAATGAAAACAGATTTTGCTCTTTTTCCTTTCGGAGTGAAAGGGGAGGAAAAAAAGTAGCGAATCAATCACGGTCGATAGATGATTGAAAGGCTGTATGCTTCTATTTATTTTAGTATTTATACGAAGCATTTGGAAATTCAGGGAACAATTACAACAGTGGCAGACTTCATCTCATTTGGTAGGTGACTGGACACATTATATTGAAGGGCATTCGTTTGATTGATGTCACTTTTGTTTGATACGATAGAAATTGATTCGTAATTGTCATTCATGATTATTGGGAATGAGGCGATGGATCGGTAGTTGTTGTCATTGTAGTTTTTTCTGTTATTAATGATGTTTCCTGATTGTTCTTTTTTCATTACAGAATTTCTCTGTTCCGCTCTCTGTAGCACTGCTTTTGCTGGCTGATTGTTTTTTCCTCTTACAGTAATGCTGGTTAACCTATTTTGCTAGTTGAATTATTTTTTCTTTACTATAATACTGCTTTTACTAGTATTTTTTTTTTTTACATCTTACTTTCATACTGGTTTTGCTAGAAATGCTTGTTCCTTTCACTGTAAAACCGGTTTTGCTTGCTGAATTCTTTTTAGTTTTAATGCAATACTGGTTTTGAAAATATGTTTTTTCCTCTTACTGCTATACTGGTATTGTTTGCTGAATGCATTTTTTTTTTACTGGAGTACTGGTTTTACAAGTATAATGTCTTTCCTTCTTACTAAAATATTTGTCATGCAAGAATAATGTTTTCAACTCTTACTGCTATACTGGTTTTGCTATCTGAATACTTTTTGCTATAACTGCAATACTGGTTATGCAAGTTTTATTTTTTTGTATGCTGATCGTATTACCAGCATTCAATTACGACCCACTCTTTTCCTCCGGCTTTAGGTTGCATATCCCACAGATCTCAGCATAAAAAACGTTGCCGAGTGTCAGTTTTTGAAATAGTGAAAGGAGTCACATCAGTTTTGGATAGATTGTTAATTACATAAAAAATATTTTTATACCCCTACAGTAAGTACATTGCGTATAGCCAACTTATTAATTTTTCCCCCTTAATTAATCAGTCACAAACTATATATAAATTTATGCATTTGACACATACTGAAAATGGCGTCATAAATATGGAAATGCACTGTCTTATTGTCGTAAATGGAAAGCGTTTTATTTCCCTCGAAATGTATTGAATCAGAAATAAAGGTGATTTTGTGTTTCGCATCGAAATCGCATTGAACCAGTAATGGAAAATTCACCAGTGAAATAAATGTTTATAGCGTTAAAATGAAAACAGATTTTGCTCTTTTTCTTCTCGGGGCGAAAGGGGAGGAAAAAATGGTGAATCAGTCACAGTCGATAGATGATTGAAAGGCCGTATGTTCTATTTATTTTAGTATTTACACAAAGCTTTGGGAATTCAGGGAACAGTTACAACAGTGCCAGACTTCATCTCATTTTGTGGGTGACTGCCATCATTATATTCAAGGACGTTCTATTTGATTGATGTCACTTGTGTTCTATGGGATAGAAATTGATTCGTGATTGTCAGTCATGGTTATCTGTGATGAGGTGATGGATCGGCAATTTTCATTGAGGTGAATTTTTTTTATTATTGATTTTTCCTACATTTAATTTAGACAGATTTTTCCTTTTTCAGTAAACAGTTTCTTTCTTCCGCTGTCCGTAATACTGGTCTTGCTAGCCGAATATTGTTTCTCTTACTTTAAAACCAGTTTTGCTAGCTAATTGGTTTTTCTTCATACTTAAGTATAGTACTGGTCTTGCTAGTCGAAAGTTTTTTTCCCCCCCTCTTACTGTAATACTGGTTTTGCTAGCTTGAAGAATGTTTGTTCCTTTTACTGTAGTACTGGTTTTGATAGCCGAATGTTTGTTCCTTTTACTGTAATACTGGTTTTGCTAGCCGAATGTTTGTTCCTTTTACTGTAATACTGGTTTTGCTAGCTTGTCACATGTTTGTTCCTTTTGCTGTAATACTGGTTTTGGTAGCTGAATGTTTTTTCCTTTTACTGTAATACTGGTTTTGCTAGCTAAATGTTTTTTCCTCTTATTGTAATACTGGTTTTACTAGCTGATCATAGCCCTGGTTTTGCTAACCGAATACTTGGTTTTGTAAACTGAATGCTTCTCTTAATGTAGTTCCGGTTTTGCTAACTGAAGGCTTTTCCTCTTACTATAATAATGGTTTCGCTAAAAATACTCTCTTGGCTTGCTTGTTTCACTTACTAAATACTTTCTCCGCTTATTGTAATACTTGCTTTGTAAACTGAATGTTCTCCGATTACTATAATACTGGTCTTGCTAGCTAAGAATTCTTCCTCTGCTTACCATAATACGGGGTTACTAACTAAGAGTACTTAGTCACGCAAAAGGATTTTTGTTCATGCATGCAAAAGTCTTTGAAAGAGAGTAGTCATAATAGAAAGAGGAAATAGAAAAAAAGAATTAACGATGAGTTTTGTTCTAATTTTCGCATATTTGCCATTTTTTCATTATGTTAAGAGTTCTCTGAGACGGCATGCATGCCTAAACCAAGTTCGTCACTGCAAAGCTATTTTTTAAAGGTATCTCCTCACAGAATAAAAGGAACGAATGTAAGTAATTCCTATAATTTCTCCGTTATTTGAAAGGTTGCTAGATAGCACAATTGGTAAAGTCAACTATTTCTGACGGGATCACGCTTATGTTTTACCGGACTTTTCATATTTTACTTCAATTTCACTTCAGCAAGGGCTGGTGTTGCTTGTTGGAAGTGTGTATGCTTTAATTTATGACAGCAATTTAATATTCTATTTTGTTAAAAGTGAGGTCGGGTTTGGGGACGGGTTTGGGGACAACAGGTAGTCGATCGTTTTGTGTTATTTTTTTTTTCAATTTGAAGTTCCATAGCTTTGAACTTGTCCGAAATGTTTCACCAGAATCTTGTCAATTTGTAAATATTCATTTTCTTTGTGTTATTGCCATAGGATCATCTATGGACCCCTAATTCAAGGCGATCATGCTTTGCTTAGTATCAGGAAGCTGGTATCTGTGACGGATAATAGTATGCTCATTGATCGAGTAAAATTACTTTATAAAGGGAGCTAATAGAAATTTCACTGTTGGGTGATACACTAGTTACTGATTTCAAAAACCCTCATTAAAACCTTGAAATAATGCACCATACAGTACTTCAGTTGTGAGGATTTAACCACTAATCGACAAAGTAACTCACCCATTAACCCGATAACCCACTGGGAAAAAAAACATTGAAAACTCAATTATTATTGAGGCTATGAGTACCTTGTCTTAACCTGGCATAGAAACCAAACATTGTATCATTTTATTATTAGTTCTTGTTTTTGCTCCTTCCAGGTCATAGTTGCAGGTAAAAACTTAAAAAAAAAAAATCGCAATATATCGTAGTTCCTTTCCCATCCTGCTCGGGTTTAAAGATATGAAAATAAAATGGAAATTTAAACATGAAATATCCTCAGTGAGTGACAGTGTGCTGCCAAGTAAAATACTCGGCCGTTGAGAGTGGAATCTAATAGAGACCCAGTAACCGTGGCCCGCCGACGACACGACATCCCATCCTCATAGTAATTTCTATTATTTCAAACTCATTTCCGTAAGAGAAAAACTGTTGAGTTCAATATTCTTTATATTTTTAGTGTTTTGGAGACACTTGACACTCATTGTTTAACAGCCTTGTTCAGTGGGATGAGAGTGAACGGGTTCTCTCATTAGGCCACATGGCATTGCTATCTTATTTCATTTCATGATTCTGGCACAATATACAGTCTTCAGAGAAGCCTTAGAAATAATTCAAAGCACGACTTAAAAAGTATAAGGACGTGATTATATTACAAGAATTATTCTCAGTAACGTGGCAGGATATTCCAAATTTCGCTTCAGGAAGTTTCCCAACCTTGTAGAAACTTCATTAAGAAAATTTCTTCAAAACTGGTGCAGAGTACATGGATGCAAGTTCCCATTGTATATCTCCCCGCCCCCCAACAATATGTTCACAAGGAGTATGCCATTAGAAAGCTTGTTTATATTAACGTCCCTTGCCGATAGGTGAATCCGTTTTGGGGGGAGTTAGCAGGAAATTTTAATTTATTTTAATTTGGTGAAGGACGATTTCACGTATAATATGATTATCCAAATAACGTATCACAGAAAATGCATTCCTGTCAGCCATAAAAACATTACCTGAGCCTGCCGGTATATGAAACTTCAGTTGCCTCTCCGGTTCAAAAAAAAAAAAAAAAAAGAAAAAAGTAAGTGACGTTCTTCGCTTTAGTAAATCCCAGTGATTAGAGATAATTTGTTATGACATGCATAGTCACATCTACAGTATACTATATATGGAAGGAGGTATTTGCACCTCGTTCAACAATGACTACATTGTCAAGGAATTCCAGTGTTCAAGGAGAAACTTGTTATCACGAGGGAATGTTTTCGACCTATGGCAGTGGGTCGTGGTCTCGTAACCTGGTTTGGCTTTAACAACATCCATGTCCGATGATCTCGCGGCGTTTTTTAGTACCTCGGGAGGGGCTCTTCGATTTTTCATCGGCAGGTCTATTTTCGGTTAAGGGGAATCAGGTTTTTAATAATTGGTTGTTATGATCTTAGGGCCTGTGTGGTACCATGAGAGTTTGGTTACCCATTTCCATTTTGGCTTGGGTTCCATCATGGTTCGATTCCATCTGTTCGATTTTCTGGAGATGAGAGTATAATTATTACAAGTTGTTTTCAGCTTGGTAACATTACAGTTTGGTATTGTTATCAAGACTTGGGCACCAAGGTAACATCGGCTTCTGAACACTCGTAATCATTTTCTGTTCTAGGACTTCAGAATTTAATCATCAGGGTTCATTTGTGGTTAGAATTTAATCATCAGGGTTCATTTGTGGTTAGGGTTGTGGTTTTTTTTTTTTTTGATCACCAGATGGGCGTCAGATTTAATACATCAGGTTTTGCTCGTGAACTCTTTCTTGACTAGTTATCCTGATATTAATTTTTTTTATGGTAATTTTGCCCATAATTATTGTCGTTGCTCTGTATTTCGTGATTAACTTGCAAGTGATCATTTAGGTAATTAATTGTGTTTATTGTTTAAGTGATATTTTATTCCAAACCCTACTAAGCATGTAGTTTTGTAGATTTCTACCAAACTTTAGAACTATCGTTCGTTTGTTTGAGAAAATGAACGAAAGGCATTGTTAAAAAGTCTACAAAAAAATTCGAAGTACATGCGAACACTTAGTTGGGAAATCATTTGTAATAATGAAATTAAATAAAAAAAATAGTATATATGTGTGTTCATTGTGTGCACCGAAAGAGACAGAGGAAACGGACGATTCCATGTTGGTACTAAATACTGACAGACCCTGATTTGTTTACTAACTTCATTTGACAAACAGGTAACCTAATTGAAGAGTATAGAGATTCGCCACCTGGTGCGTCGAATAGAGCATCATTCCTTCACATGGAAAACCTCAAAATGTTCCATACAGCACGTCACACATCTTCCGATAATCGGATACCGCTTCCGAACGGACACATCTGGTGGCTTCTCTCTCTCTCTCTCTCTCTCTCTCTCTCTCTCTCTGTGAGGTACTTAGCTCTTTTTCCCGTTCACCTACGAGATATTACTTAGCAGAATATTTGCATAAGGCAAATCTTGCTTGAAGGCAACCTCTGATATCATGACCTTTGCGTAGGAATGATTAATCTTTTTCTTATAAGAGTACACGTGGAATATGTTCATACCCAGAGGACCCAATGAATATCTAATTACTGATTGTCTGGAAAATGTTTGATTTTGTGTCGATTGATACGAGTGTGTGTGTCAACGTGCACATAAGTGAGCGCGTATAGTACTTGTTATCGGTGATGGTATACTTGTTTGTTTTATATATCTCGCCAGTGTCTTATTTGCAATATGAAGAGTAGGCAACGTGGATTGAATCTCTTGCTTGGTGGGAAATGATCATCTTTAAATGTCAAAGCTTTCATAACCGGAAAGGTTTTACAAACTGATAATGCAAATAAAAGCGCCTACGTTGCAGTATTGTTGAAGATTTAATCTCTCGGGGATAAATGGCATATGATTTTCATTCTTTTATTCCGCTCGTATGATTGAATTTTAATTTACCCGTTTTTTCTCTATTGCTGTTTTTTTCGAAATAGAAATCCAATTGTTAAAAGTTATATAATTCTAAAAATATGTTATGCGGCATCACATCCTAATGATTTCGAAACATATAGAAATACTGAAGAATCATTTCCAGTTGGTAAAAATTAAATGCTTTGAAAAGTCCGTTATGTAGCGCTTCGTACTGAGTTAAAAACGATGCCCTGATTTCTGTAATTATTATATAAATTCTGTAGAGAGCAGTCTTGTGAAGGAGAGAAAAATGTAGATTACACTCGTGAAAAAATCATTAATTAAACTAATTGTCTTTAGATATGGTCATGTGGATTTCTTCCCCCTAAATATGTTGTCAGTGTTTCAAACAAACATGGATCAGATTAACACGAAGTGTTGTTTACTTGGATATTAAAAAAACATTTGCACATCGTAACAAATCCCCTTAATTTTCAGAAACAGATTTATCATTATGAACTCGTCATCTCACCAGGAAAATTAAGTGACAAAAATACACAAAGAAACAGAATACATTGTACACAGCATGTATTATATTTTATTATTCTGAATATGCATGAGAGCATAAGTCAGATAGAATATAGACAAGCACATTTTGAGGGGATGACATCAAGTTCAATTCCTGCCAAACGAAATAAACCAAATAATTAACTTTTTTCGTGATTGCTTGCAGTAATCTCTCGGATGAATTGAAGGTTCGAATATTTTCTCTAATGCCAACACCAAACTCTTCATTGCTGATCAAATAACTCTCTTGTAAAAGGACAAGTGCTCGATATCAACCCGCATTCTTCTGGTACTTTTACTCAGCGCCAAAGGAGTAGTTGGAATTCCCCCCGATTTTTTCTTTGTATCTTTTATTGTCTTTCTCGCCTATGCAGCAAAAGTCCTGCTCTCTCTCTCTCTCTCTCTCTCTCTCTCTCTCTCTCACCAAAAAACTATAAAACATTTTTAAAGGCACATACGTATGTTTTCATATATATTTATCTACTCTGTCCATCATATATATATATATATATATATATATATATATATATATATATATATATATATATATATATATATATATATATATATATGTTTGTGTGTGTGTGTGTATGTATGTAGCCTATGTATGTATGTATGTATGCATGTATATATATATATATATATATATATATATATATATATATATATATATATATATGTATATATATATGCAGTTGTGATAACCACAATGCCCTCTTAATCCTTCGAATTCTTCGCGCTTTTTGGATGTTTGTCACTAAAGGCCTAAGATCCAAGTGACAAGCGTATCCAAAAAATAGAAGAATTCGAGTAGTTAAGAGGGCATTGTAGCTATTACAATTGCATATGTATCTATAAAAAGTGACCAGCAGATTCTACATATATAATATACGAGTATACTGTACGTATATATATATATATATATATATATATATATATATATATATATATATATATATATATATATATATATAAACACATATACATACACACACACACACACACTCTCACACACACATTTACATACCACTTTTCACTTTCAGTAAGTCCCAGGACATTATTATAGACCAGTTGTAGACAGTGCAGCAGCTCTGTACAGTATTTAGTTAAAATGTTAATTAATTCTAGTTTTTAAATTTACATAATTCCACAAGCTGCCATGTCGCAGCATTCAGGTCCCCCAGTAAAAGTGCTCGTCGTGTGTATAACAGCTGACGCGGAACAGCCGAAGGGAACCTCATTTTCGTATTTTCTTAGCGCGGGGAAAAAGACAACGTCAGCCCAGGGGCGCAGTGTAATGAGATTTTTTTGGAAGAGTGGTGTTACGGTTGACTTTTTTATTATTTCAAATAGACTGGAGGGGATGGAAGGGTTTCAGTGTTTCAATGTTGAATTCTTCAGCTCAAAGAATATTTTAGATAAGACATTTTTTTTTATAATGAAGTTCGTCAGTAGTCATAAAATTAATGAATGAAGACATGAGGGACAGACCAGTTTGCCATTGTTGCGAGACATGGCAACAGAATGAAAGAAAATGGGCGTAACGGATGCTTTTTTTTTTTTTTTTTTTTTGCAGAAGCATCAAAGCTCCACTGCTATTTACTTTGGGCCTAACCACTGATTTACAATCAAGAAGTCCTATTGTATGATCGTTTTGCATGTTTCGAATTATGATTTGATTTTATGATGATTAGAATGAGTGAATCCTGTTCATTGGGTGTAGTCACGCAGACCTTATAGCTCGGGAATTCGCATTTTAAAGGAAGAGAAGAAAATCATGGCTTTTATTGGGCAGAATAGTGTAATTTATGACCTAATTAATGATGTTTTATTTGTTTGGCTTGCCCATACTAGCAGATTTTATTGAGCGATTCATTTAATGGTTGGGTAATTATTGCTGAACAGATTCATATAATTCCAGTGCAGATTGCAGCGGCTGTAACCATCGTCATATCTTCTTGGAAAGTTCCTCGATTATTCCACCGTCACTTTAACAGTATCTTCCACGAAATGAGAAAAAAATGATATTTTTATGTCTTGCTTGAAAAACAAATTCCATCGAGTTTTCCGTAACAATTAAGGCAGTAGGAATTTCTCTAAGTAAGTACATTTCCTTGTCAATAAACACTGACTTAGATTCACAAATACATAGTTCTGAAAAAGAGCTTGACAGATTGCCACTCACAACAACTCCCAAGGCCTGTTGCAAGTTTCGATAAGTGTCTTTTTTCTCAAGAAGGCTGAAGACCTGAGATTGCTGCGGTGGGCCTTTTTAGAAGTGTTGGCTCGAAAACGCCTCAGAATCCAGGAAAACCGCAGGAGTAATTGTTCGGTGCATGCAAAATGAAGGTATATCCAGGATATGTCGAAACTGCTGGGTGTGGTTTTGCGTGAGTGTGTTTGAAGAAGTGGCTGTGATGGTAATATAGGTATATATATATATATATATATATATATATATATATATATATATATATATATATATATATATATATATATATATATATATATATATATTTTTATACAATGGTCTTTCTCTTAATTCAAAAGTTGAAATGATTCAGGCAATGAGAGACGCCTGACTTTTTCGTCAATGTCCTCCGAGTTTTAGGAAAGTTGGTTTAATGAAAAAATTACATTGACGAATTTATGTAAATTTTTTTCATCGAATAGACTTCTAGTAATTTATTTCTATTTTTTTTTTTTTGAGGGCGGAATTTAAAAGATAATGTTTGTGCATGTTTTCCTCTTTCGCCAAAGGTAATTTCGTGTTTTTTTTTATAATTATTTTACCATGGTATTAGCATCAAATACTATAGACTGATCTTATGCTTTGCCTATTCCCTTTCTATCATTTTATTTTTATCAAAGTTTACTCTACAAAAATGTATTTGATGTCTCGTCCGACACTGACATACGTATTTTTATTACTTTGAAAAAATAAGAGAGAATCGGTTTATTCAGGATAACTGTGCATATCCAGGTGCAGCTGTGAGTTTATTCTTTTCTTTGATGTATATGCTGCTATTTCAGAGGCGTTTATGGGAATTTTATTTTTTTAGGAGAAACATAAATGTTTTCATTCAAATATCTCGCTATTTTGAGATGAAATATGATTTTATTTCTTGCGAGTATTGAGATTGGAATGGAATTTTCGTGACAGAAAGAATATATTATGAATGTGATTTCTCTTTTGCATGAGAGAGAGAGAGAGAGAGAGAGAGAGAGAGAGAGAGAGAGAGAGAGAGAGAGAGAGAAATTTGTTTTCTTGAATTTGCTCCTCTGTAAATAGTACCATTCATTGTAAAGAATATAAAGTGATTTATATCTGTCTTGATTTTTCGAGTTTTTGAAGAATATATGTAATGAAACTCGGTACATGTTCAAACGCCTGTATATAGAAATGTAGTTATTTTCGTTCAGTTTTTAAACCATTCTACAGCCAAAGTATCACATCCAGTCCCTTACATTTCCTTCATTATCGTATACCTTGACATCGTTATTGGCAATATGAAATTCGTTATTGGCAATAAGATTTCGTACTGGCTTAACGATAGTCATTATGTCCCTAGCACTGCATTGCTTGACATGAGAAATCAATGATTTTATCAGTGTACTCCCTTGCTCCGTTACGCCTTCCGAACTGACAGAGAAATAGCTGGCAATAGACGTTGTGGCATAGTGATGGCCTTTTAACAAAGCCTGCGTTGTTTGCCCACATGATTTAAACGTAATCCTTTATCAATTTCCGCCCTTCGCATTACGATAGTTGTTGATTTTGTGTGTAACTACACTGAAGAATTTTATGCTCAAACTTCCCTCTTTGAGTTTGTACTTAAAGGCATATCAGACGTTTTTGTGCAGATAACAATAGCGAAATCAGTTCCCTGATGACTGGAAAGTCCAGGGAAATGGAGTGGCATTATTAGGAAAGCTCAAATGCCCTCGCAAATGGGGCCACGAAATTCATCTATGTGGATGACAACGAAATTCTTTTACTGTCATCGAAGTCTCAGCCTGGAAAATGCCTAAAAGTTGAGGATGAAAGCTAAGTATGAGTGCTTGGTGTTGAAAGCGCAAAATTGTTGCGATTTAACTTCAGCACCATCAGTAGTTGTGACTTATTCCTTATTCTTTTTTCCAAGGCTGTCAGGTGAATAATATAGGAATTACAGCATTAATGTTTATATAAATAATGTTCTAATTTCCGATGTTATTAGTTAGCCTCATTAAAAATGTCCAGTCCATCAGTTTGCCTCTTTAAGTATGTCTCCTTTAAGTTCCTCCATATAATTAATAATATGTCTCCCAGTACCACAGTTCTAACCACATTAGTCATCGTCTTCACAACTTAATGCCTCTGTTATTATGATATTCATAATAATCAGTATTGTATTTTACAAAGGTCTCGACATCAGGAGAAGTCAGGATGTCTTCAATGATTTAAAGTGTCACCAATGAACTTTGTTCTTTTCAAATCCCCTTTGAAAAGTGATTCCTAGAAGTTAAGTGAAGGAACAGCCTTGTGAAGATTACGACGAAGATAACTAAATTTAAGAGTTTGAAATGGGAGCGGCAGATGGGCGAGAGAGTTGAGGGAATTGGAATTAGTGACATGAATGGGGAAAGGATATCAGCAGTCGAAATGACGCTTCTTCTTCTTCTTCTTCTTCTTCTTCTTCTTCTTCTTCTTCTTCTTCTTCTTCTGCCTTTTGCGGATGGAATTTCGCCTGGTGGGAAGGAACGTGATTTTTTTTTTTTCTCTCTATCGATGGAGGGGCTGTAAAGACAATTATATTATGAAGCGAAACACCGTTGTGTTCTCTGCTTGTCTTTAGAATTAGTGTAATTTGATTCTTGTACTTTTTATAAGTTTTTTAGTGGGTGATCTTTCATGGCCCTGATAATTTAAGTCGGTTTTCGTGACTCATTCGCTTAATTTTATCGTCCTTCGTGCCATTTTGTAACTCTTCTTAAAATACGTATTCGATTTGTTGGTTTTTGTGCATTTATTTTATTTTCATAACCAGATTCTTATAAATTTCTTCCGTAGGGGGTTAGTGCCGTCAGTGCACCTCACGGGGTGCACCGTAGCCATTACTAAAGGTTCTTTGCAGCGTGCCTTCGGCCCCTAGCTGCAACCCCTTTCATTCATTTTACTGTACCGCCATTCATATTATCTTTCTTCCATCCTGCTATCCACCCTCTTATAACAGTTATTTCATACTGAAACTGAGAGGCTTTCCTCCCGTCACACCTTATCAAACCCTTCTGCTCTCTGTTTCCCTTTCAGCGCTGAATGACCTTATAGGTCCCAGTGCTTGGCCTTTGGCCTAAATTCTATATTCCAATCCATTCCATTCCTTATAAATGCCTTTATTCTATTTTCGTGGCTAGATTCTTGTAACTTTTCTAATGGTAGGTCTGTCAGATTCTCCCAGATTAGACCAATCCTCTTTGTATCCCCTTCCTCTGCTCTGTTTCCATTTAGGCTTAGGACGGATATTGAGCATTTGGTCGGCACTTCCGTTGACCTTTACTTGAAGTAACTTTCGCGTTTTTGAGTTAGATAACCGTTATGAGAAATATTGTATTATTACTGAAAGAAAATTTCGCGCACGCAAAAATTAAAACCCCCTTCAATTAAGGGAAAAATATACGCGGTTCTCTTGTCATTTGTAAGGGTTGTTTTTATATCAGCCAGAATAATTTAGGGATTATTTGGATGGCAGGTACATTGCCAGATGACCGGAAGACGTCAATCATAGTGATGACATAATGGAGAAGGGGAACAGGGGAAAAGGTGGAGAATTATAGGGAGATTATTCAGGTAATTTATATTGGAAAGTTGGGTTGGGGAAATGTAATTTAGGCAAAAGATCTAGGTCATTAAACGGGTAGAATTGCAAAAGGGAGTTCAATAAAGGGAGAGTTGTATTGACAAAGTGTATTTTATTGAGATCGGTGTTGTTAAATCTAATGGACGTACGGATATATGCAATGTTGCACGGGTTTATTAAAACAAGTAGAAAACAACAACATTCAGAGAGAAAAAGGAAGTTGATAGTTGAGTTTTTAGAAGAGAGAGAGAGAGAGAGAGAGAGAGAGAGGAGGGGTGAGGATTTCTCGGGTAGATTTCAGTCAGGCCCTCATGTTTTTAATTAAGAAATGATGGTACCTGTTATGTTTTTGGAGGAATATTGATCAGTCACGTCTAGTATATTTTCTAGTCTCTTTCCTTCTGCCGTAGATGGAACACAAAGCAGTTAACCTACAACCAGGTATATAATGCTCTGGTAAGGTCAACGGAGGCATATTGTACTTTGAAGAAAAAATAAATCTTTCCTCTCTCCATCAGGTTTTGGGATCAGACGCAAGCCCCTGGTTTGTGAGGCGAGAATAGTAGCTGCACCTACAGGCCAAATGGACTAGAGAGAGAGAGAGAGAGAGAGAGAGAGAGAGAGAGAGAGAGAGAGAGAGGAGAGACGCAATTATGTGATAATATAGTCTTATCATTTTCATCTTCCCCGCGAATGGCTATATTAAGAACAAACATGTTAAACTCGAGGAAGCATTGTCTTGAGGCACTCCGAATTGTCTGTTCGCTCTCCTGTGTGAGAGTTGACCGTAATAGCTTAGTTTAATCCTCTCACTCGTACCCAAAGGTAATCTGCATTTTGGGAGTGGATGATAGATCTGAATGACAATCCAGCATTCTTGATCTCAGACTCTTAATTATGAGCTCTTGAATAATTCATTGGGTTTGAAAGAGCTGATATTCGTACATAGCATTTCAACAGCAAATGAAAGGTTGCTTATGTCTCATTTGCATTTTAATGATGTTTGCTCTATTGTTATGATAATATTTTGAGGTCTGTAAACTTATCAGGGTACAGTCGTTTGAAGTAGATGAGAGTCCCGATGATTTTGTGATGATTCTTGTCATAATAAAGCTTCCTGATACCGCACAAACATTTTGTTATTTCTTTATGTTTTATCTTTTAAACACAGACATTTTGTTATTTCTTAATGTTTTATCTTCAAAATACATATCTGGGTCTTCCCATTCAAGCAACTTTGCCGTAGTATCGTTCGTCTGAATTGCATCTGTAAGTAATGAGATAGTTTAAAAGTGTTTGCTAATAGACATTCTTTTATAAATACTCTTATCCTAAATTCGCATATATGCATCGCAAAGACTTACCTAAGCACATGTAAGTAGGCGACAGTGGTATGTTACGAAGTTAAATTTTACAGAAAGCGTGTTTTATGCACGGGTCACTTATTAAGGTGTATAGTTTACTACCAGCGTGAGCTTATTGTAGATTTTCTCATATAAAGTACTTCTGATCCGATTATTTTTTTTTTTTTTTTTATCTTTAAAGAACATTTCCTGATAATTTCCAGTTCACCGTACTGTTCCCTGCAGAATTCTTGTCAGTCCAGTATGTTTCATCATGTAAACATTCTAGCATTGCGGCCTTGACTTACTGTAACCAATTTTCTTTGATTAATTAACTTGTTTCAGTGACTTCCGAACTTAATTTTGACTTTTCACACTTGTATCGGACACACATAAGGTATCTTGCAAGTTTGATTGTCGAAATTTTATTATATAATGGAAAGAGAGTGGCTTTCCCCGTGCGTCGAACCCTTCTCATGTATATGAGCATTATTTTCGGCACTAAAGTATATAAAGGCAGTGTATCTTCATTTAAAATCATTAAACTCGTAAAAGAAGATAGTTACCCAATTCACGAACACCGTCCCACTCTTCAACAATCATCCTTCCTTCAAGCGTTCGCACTTTTCAGGCTTTCAAAGGACGATGCAGTTTCTGTAATCATATTGCTCTTGTAACGTAAAGTATTCAGCGCGGAGAGTTGAATGAGGTGGTCACCGTTTTTTTTTTTTTTTTAATGTCCGGAAATAGATGTATCCCTTTATGGCACTAGGTTTCTGTGTTGTTAGAAGTTTTGAATGATTGGAATTTGGAACTTTTCTTCATCGTTCCATGCACCGTCCTTTGGGAAACGTTTGCAATTGCACGAAATTTGTTTTGACGAAAATATACAGTAGCCTAAAATATACTTGCATAAAAAAAAATTTACTCAAAGATATATATACACTCATTATAAATGTATTGCATATTATATATATATATATATATATATATATATATATATATATATATATATATATATATATATATATATATATATATATATATATATATATATATATATATATATATATATAATTATATATATACATATATGTATATATTATATTATATTATATATTATATATTTTATTATATATTATATTATATTATATTATATTATATTATATTATATAATATATAATGTGTGTAAATGTGTTTATTCTTTAGCAGGTTAGATGTAATAATGAATAAAGTCACCGAAGCCAGTAATTGAGACCTGAGAGGTTGTTGCATAATACATTAGCGAAGCGTTTCAGGGGGCGGTATAGATTGTCTTTCCCATTAGTCTTTGTTTTTAGGAAAAAAAATGTATATTGGTTCTTTTAATTGAAGAGCCATCGGTGAAACTCCCACGTCATTCAATATTTTCAAAAATGTAAAAGAAAACTGGTAATTCACATGAATTGTGATATTTAACTGTGTCTTTTGAGGTATTAAGAAGTTCCTCAGGTTGTAAGGTAATACTGCAGATTGCTGTCAGAAATCGAATAAATGCTAAAAGATTAAATATGATTATGCCGCTGACTTGACTTAGTTGTATGTTGTTCAGGAGAACAGCTGTATAAATATATATAAATATATATATATATATATATATATATATATATATATATATATATATATATATATATATATATATATATATATATATATATATATATACATATTCTACAGTTTATTTGGATTGCATTCGTATTTATTATCAATGGGAAGACTAATTCTTATTTAATTGGCACGTAAATAACATATAAGAAAAGAACGTATCTACAGATTCCTACCAACCCGAGAAATTTGAGTCCAAATCTTTTAGCCTTATCTAAAACCCCTTTGTCCGAAGCCATTCTTAGCCCCAGTCCAATACATGCAAGTTCGGTTCTCTGTCTTTACAAAAAAATTTTTTCCTGTCGAATCTCGACTGCGCCTTTTGACTGAGCCCTTCCTCTCCCATGGCAACATAGCATAGGAATCCCTTTCGGCATTTATTGTGTGGAGTTGTGAACTGTTGATTGTACTTTTGCCTTTCCTCTCCACCTGCATCTACGCTTTGAAGTCTGAGAAATATTTCTTGTGTTCGTTCATCCATTCTGCTTCAGTTTCCAAGAGGCTGATATGCTGTTAGTTCTGAAACCAGATTGATAGATTTTTTCATTTTTTTCGCGAGGCTAATTTCTGTTTTTTTAAATTTTTTGTATCCTGCTATTTTCTTGCTTCAGTAAAATATTTTTAATATTATCTAACAGAGTAGCATTCTCTTGTCATTGTGGTTATTCAGTAGATAGGACTCCTGGTTTCGTGATATTCCCTTTTTTTAGAACAGTAATTTTATTTTTAACTTTGCATTATTTTTATGATTATCTAATTTCTTTTCTTAAATTATAAATTGGGAATAATTGTTTATAAAGTTTAACTTGCCTCCATTAGCACCGTTTTTAGTTAGTCTATATTCCTTTTAATAATTCCTGGGCTCAGCCACAGGCATTAATATGGATAATGTTCTAAAATTCTATTCAGCTTTGGGGATGTGCTTTTTAGTTTTCTGTAAAAAGCAAACTATTATGCCGGCTTTGTCTCTCCGTCCACACTTTATTCTGTCCGCACTTTTCTCTGTCTGCACTCTTTTTTTTTTTTTTTTTTTGTCCGTCCTCAGATCTTAAAAACTACTGAGGCTAGAAGGTGCAAATTGGTATGTTGGTCATCCAAGCTCCAGTCATCAAACATACAAAATTGCAGCCCTCTAGCCTCAGTAGTTTTTATTTTATTTAAGGTTAAGGTTAGCCATAATCGTGCTTCTGGCAACGATATAGGATAGGCCACCACGGCCGTGGTTAAAGTTTCATGGGCGCAGTTCATACAGCATTATACCCGGACCACCCAAAGATAGATCAATTTTCGGTGGCCTTGATTATACGCTGTACAGAAAACTCGATTGCCCGGAAGAAACTTCGGCACATTTTTGCTTCTTTTTCCATGACCACAGTAACTGTTTGGGAATAATAAACTGTAAGGTCAATACATCTTCCTTCTCGTACATAAAACCTGGAACTCCTTGCTTCCTCTCATGTTCCAAACATGCTCTGTCCCTTGTAGGTTAAGTAAGTGGGTCCAAACCATTACTCCTTTTGATTGTTTTAGGCGCCGCAAGAGGCGTATCTGCGGATTCTCTACAGGCCTTTGTGTTGTTTGCGTAAAAGCATAAAGAATATAAGAACTCAGTTGACAAACATGGCTATAGACAAATCGGACGAATGCACTTGTTGACACGTAAACAAGCCTGACCCGTAAGTGCATGTTTGTATATATGCATGAGAAACATTATGAAACTACTAATGACTAGAGAGTATGTGAAAAATAATTGTGATTATAAACATAAACGTCCCCATTTTAAACCCATATTTCTAGAAAAAAGAAAGATAGCGCTGATCGCGTCTTGTGCAAGTTGTGCGTTCTCCTTTGCCTTTCATATTTTACGATATCTTTTATGCAGCCATGCATTCGTAAATGGCGATTCCATGTTCCTGGAAATAAATTCCCTGTATGCAATTTCTTCCCGAGGCTTACGCATGGTATCTGGGTTACAGTTTATCAGGAACTCAGAATCTTTGCCTTTGTAAAGGAGTTACGTGCTGAATGCAAGGGGGTGAATTCAATTCCCATGTAATATTTGCTCTCTCTCTCTCTCTCTCTCTCTCTCTCTCTCTCTCTCTCTCTCTCTCTCTCTCTCTCTCTCTCTCTCTCTCACGTAATCAGACATTTGTATACGCTTTGAATCTATTTTGTATTTCTCTCTCTTTCTCTCTCTTTCTCTTTCTCTTTCTCTCTCTCTCTCTCTCTCTCTCTCACACACACACACACACACACACACACACACGTACACACACACACACTGGCACGTAATCAGACATTTTATCTCTGGATCTCTCTCTCTCTGAGTCTATTTGTCTCTTCTCTCTCTCTCTCTCGTAATCTCTCTCTCTCTCTCTCTCTCTCTCTCTCTCTCTCTCTCTCTTTTACACACATGCCTTGCCAATTTCATCGATCCTCTCCGCGTGTTTAATTCCAACATACGAGCCAATCCCATAAATTGGGCATAAACGGCCCGTTATCTTAAACGAAGAGTTGGGTTTCTTAATCGGAATTTTGAATTGCTTTGTGCCGGCCGGAAGGACATAAATTGCCTGGGTGCCCGCGGCAAACCGGGTTTGACTCTCCCTCCGTAAATGAATGGCCAGCATCCATTTTCGGGGTTCCCTTCGCCACTTCGGTTTACTCTATCGCCATTTAACGAGATGATGATGATGATGATGTTAGCGATGTGAAGCGGAGTAGTTTAATCTCCGCTGATGGTCTTTAAGATGTTCATCAAGGAAGTTTTGTTCGGTTCTTTAAGCGAGCTTTGAGTGAAAGTGGTTTCGATTCACTTAAGGCGTGTGGTTTTTGAGGCTGCTTGGTTTTCTGTGTGCTTGAGGAGTAAGTTGAATTATTATTATTATTATTATTATTATTATTATTATTATTATTACTGCATAAATATGCCATATATTTTGTTGTCGTCAAAACGGCTTCGGAAATGAATCTCAGAAGTATCAGCTTCTTGACGAGTAAGATGAATTATTATTATTATTATTATTATTATTATTATTATTATTATTATTATTATTATTATTATTATTATTATAGAAATGCCATATCCTTTGTAGTCGTCACAAAGGCTTTGGAAATGAATCCCAAAAGTGCCACCAAATGATGTGTAGTTCGGAATGTTTTGTTAGCATAAACAACGGGGAACTTTTTTTTTTACCATCCCATAAATATTGAGAGCACGCCGAATTAAGCCATAAGTAGACAAAAAAATTGCCTTCAATAAGTATGCTTTTACCGTCCCTTTGTACTGTTTTATTAATTGTACACTACAGCATTTGTCGAACCCGAAATTTATAATGTTACATTTTTTAGTAAGGGTTCCTATTCAACCTGTGATCGAGCACATATTATGTCAAGTATGAAAGATAGTTTGTTATGTGATGTGGACAAATTTGAAATTAATTTCTCCCTGAAACGGGTGGTTAACCTGTTATTGACCTCCCCCCTCCCCCAGCAAAATCTAACAATAAAGGGAGACCTCGGTGGGAAACCTGAGTGTTTTCTTTGCAGGGTGGGCGAGTGGAGGAGTGCAAAAAAAAAAAAAAGTAAGAAACCCTCAACTGCATAGACTCATCTAAAACTAGTAAACTGCATAGACTCGTATAAACCTAAGGTA
>NC_089741.1:50841857-50856857 GCF_040412425.1 Macrobrachium rosenbergii
GTGTGTGTGTGTGTGTGTGTGTGTGTGTGTATATATATCTGTGGCGTGTGTGAGTGTGGTGTATAATAAAATCAGAAAAATCAGCAGAGTATAAAATATCACTCGTTCTATGCTTTTAAGTTTAGCGGCTTCTCCCTAAAATTTCTTTCCCTGGCCAAAACATGGCCTTCATGTGTTAGTTTCTTGGCTCTTAACAAGTAATTTAACATGAAATAATTTGCTCAAGACGCCGACGCCTGAGTGTCTTGTCTTGTCTGACAGGAATTCTCCTGTGTAAATTCTCTCCCCGAGGGGAAGCAACTTGCGAGGTTCAGAATTTCTATTATATTTGCTACCGGAATTAAAACCTGGTTGCCTAAAACTTTCCTTTTCCACATTTTTTTAGAATTTATTTCGCAGAGAATTTTACCGTGGATCGTTAGGCCATACAGGCTGCATTTCGTGCGAATTATAGTTTCTTTTCGAGTAGAGTTTTTTTTTTTTCTCGTGTAAAACTAGGTTATCCTTCCCCATGAGGTCTTAACTATCTTTTATATTCATTTGTTAAGTTTATGTTATACGTATGAAGTTTAGAGGACAGGGAATGGCTGCGTAGACTTAAACTAAAAAAAAAAAAACTTTGCAGAAGTATATTAGCTGATATGGCACCATGGAAAAATTATGCTATGATTTATAGGCAGCAACTAAGGAAACGTACAATCATACCAGTTTTTCCTTGCATACGGACACATTATCTTGTCATTTATTGCTACCAACAATGATACTTTAGGAACGAAATGAGAAATTGTTCGTTGTATTGCGAGTGAAATCATTGTAATTATTACTAATTAATTAATGGATTTACTCATATCCCATTACATAAGGCGTAAATGACTTAAACACTCCCTAATCAATCATTTCCCGAATAGATATCAGTACGTGAAAACAGAAGCACAGAGCGAAGAGGAAAGAGGTAATATCGAGCTTTTACATTCAATTTCCCCCGCAGTGCAACGTGTAATTACAATTTGGTATTGTATATCCACGTCGGACGGGACGCAGTCTTTTTCAAATAAGTGTCGTTACATATCAAATTTACGTGTTTACTCTGGAAATCAACGCAGCAGAGGTAATCAGGGGACAAAGACGGAGAGGACACTGGGCAAACAAAAACACGGGTAAGCAAATAAGGATTTCCTGTTAGAAATGTGACAAAGGGCAGTAAATCAACGATTTAAGCTTCCCAGCAGAAGAGCGATTTGAAGTTTATTTCACAAACACGAAGATGACTGGGTAACAAAGACGGAAGTCTTAAAGAAGACTTTTTTACAGATTTTAAAAATGATGGAATTAGAGAGAACGCGGATAATCACTTTGAAAGGATGCAGGGAAAAGGATATCATATGAAAAGGTAAACTATTTTTCTGTGTGGATTTAAGAAAGAGTAAAACGTAAGTTATTGTCTTATCTTGTCATTCGTTTATTGTGAGATAAATTTAATATATAATGTACATATATATATATGTATGTATGCATATATATTTTTTATTATATATAATATATATACGGTAATATATATATATATATATATATATATATATATATATATATATATACACACATATATATATATATATATATATATATATATATATATATATATTATAAATATAATATATATATATATATATAAATATAATATATATATATATATATATATATATATATATATATATATATATATATATATATATATATATATATATATATATATATATATATATATATATATGCATTATGTGTGCGTATAATCAATTATTTCTTTATTTTGAAGTGTTGACAAAGCTACCGTTATGTCAAGAAAAGATTAGTGACTACTCTAGAAACAGAGCAGTTCATATAATTTTTCTTATAATTAACAGACCTAGAAAAAATTATGAGACCCATGATATATGTAGAAACTTGAGTACCAGGAGCGTACGAGTATGTGAATTTAGAGTATCCACTCCGTGAAACGTTACTTGCTTTATGTTTTGGTAAAAAACTCGCTTGAAACAGTTTTAGTTGGAAACTAGCTAAATGCAATGTAATTTCGTATTAGACCAAAAGTAGGTTGTTCTGAGTTAATGGTCACCACTGATATGGACTTTTTCGTTTTAACTTTTTCTTTTGGCATAACAGCATTCTGCCTTTTTAATGTGTGTATTTTTTCCTTATATTTCGTCTCTTTCCAGTACGATATATTTGCCCTTAAATTTGTTGGTATTCATAAATTTTTGCTGCCTTATGAGACATGTTTTTCGCACTGTAGCATTTTATGTTAATCGTCCTGTCTTGCGTAGAATTCGTATTGATTTAAGGAGGGAATGGTGAATTATGAGAAGAGTGTAATACAGTTATGTACCATGAAAGGAAAAGGATTAAAGTTGGTGAAGACTTAGATGAATTTTTCAATAATTTTTTGCCTTTATAAGTATTGCGTATCGGTCTGGTGATGAATCCGTGATATAAAACTGTAACATACTACTATTCTTAAAGGACCTTCCTGCATTTATCATGGCTACGATACTGAGGAGTAACATTAAGGTGTCTACACAAGCATGTGTATAATTATTTAGTTGCGTAGAAGTCGCCATGAGTCATTGCTGAAAAATAACCAGATCGGAAAAACGTTTGATCATTCTTCCGCCCCCTTCTCCCCTTCACGTCCACCCCTCCCCCACCTCTCTCCTCCCTCTTCCCCCGCCTCCCCTCTAAGATATGCATTACCATTCCTCCTGGCAAGCAAACGCATTTTCACCGCCAGAAAAACAACTTTTCAAGTAGTACAAAGCGTATTCAGCCTCCATAACGGAACAAGTCCCAGACGCTGAATACAGAATGTAAGCTTAGGGACAAAAGTTGTAACCTAGTCCCGCCCGCGATAGGAATTTTGAAATATCGAGGATCCGGGGACCGAGTTAGACGGGGATGGACTGCAAAGAGCGAGGAGAAATTGAAATACATTTACACAGTTTATTCAGCCTCTCCGTGAGTGAAGAATTAGGATCATTAAAATATAATGCAGTACTATATTGTTCCAACTTGGTATATATTCATACAATTCAGACTTTGTGTATTGTATAGCAGTGATGCTGAGGGACTGACTGCTTATCAGTAACAGTGTCTAGATTTTGAATACAATGCACTGTTAAAAGTTAGTGGTGTTAATGCTGAGAAATACAAGAGTAGAATTTAGAAATGGAAAATTGCAGGGCATATATGTTTCGATTTCAGATACTAGCCTTCATGGAATTGCTGTTCAGACTTGGAATACTACGTGATAATAATGCTCAGGACGAGATATTATGAAGTATTTGTTTAAAATATTGCACATAAAATAATGCACAGTGATAATGTTCATAATTCTGATACTGTATAATAATTATGTTCAGAATGTGTTGGCCATGATTTACGGTGGTACTTTTGAGGAGAAAATTGTTTACAGTGCCGTGAATTGTCCTTATTAATACCTACAGACTGTGTTTGCATAGAGCTACACTTTTAGCTAAAGGCGAATACAACTTTCAAGGGCGACGCACGAACACCGCCCCCCTTTTTTTTTTTTTTTTTTTTTTTTTTTTTTTTTTTTTTTTTTTTTGCTATTTAAAGTATGAGATCAAAAGCTGTTCATTCATTTAGGTCTCGCCTCTCGTAGCACCCTTCTGTAAACCTTGCCCTGGCCTCCCAGAAAAACTTCTGATTTTTTAAAAGACACAATAAGACTTATGCTGACTAGGTCCCCCGACCTAGTAATTTCTTCATACTTAATTTTATTCGATTGCTTTCATTTCACTTTTTACCTCCTCTGTGAAATAGAGCACATTAAATCTTTTACAAAATGTACAGTAATATGGAGTCTTGAATGTAGGGCTCACTTAATTACAACTGTCACTTACACAGATTAACTTCTTTTGCTGAGAAATTAAAATGTAAGTGTAGTACCACAGTTAGACAACATGATCTCATCCTATGTTACACAGCCGTCTTCCGTCCCCACCCAGCCACTATAAACGGGCACAAGGTCCCATACAAATCATACTAATGTATGAACCATTTTCTTTTTCAGTTCCTTGTCAGTTATCCGTGAAGCTTTGAATATACATCAGTTAAATAGGTTTTATTTTGAAATTACTCTTTGATTACTATAAAATCATCTGGAATGGCTCCAAGCAACTTGACTGGATCTTAGAAGGGGATGTTCTCGACTTTAGCATCCTTAGAACAACGTAAAAATACAAAGCCGTTTATCTGTTATTTTTTCATTCTTCCCTGTATGTTATTTGTTATTTGCTTACTGTTTATATATCATTCTTATTTAGTTAAGGCCTTTTTAACTCATTTTTATCGCTTCGTTAAGTATTTTTTGTTTTATTTTACTGACCTCAATTTTAATTTCAATTACTCCATCGCACCTCGAGCCGTAAGAGCGGAAATTGTTATAATTTCTATCGTATTACATGCCACTAAATAACGTATCTATTGTTAAAATAACGCATTAAACAGAAGTGCACGTCAAACCCTAAAGCAAATCTCCTGACTGAGCTAGACGGGAGGAGGAAGAAAAACCAAACCTCTAAAATGATAAGTCAACTTAACTCTTGCCACCAAAAAAGACTGTAGTAGGATGCTGAAGCACCATCGAGCCAGCTCTCGTCGCGAACTTTGTGCAGTACTGTTTGATTTTCATCTTGCATGAGAGAGAGAGAGAGAGAGAGAGAGAGAGAGAGAGAGAGAGAGAGAGAGAGAGAGTAAAATGAACAAAGCTTTTATATCGCGATGGAAAGTGTTTTATAGAGTTTGACGAGCTGAATAAACACTCCAATCGACGGTAAACTAATGAACACCATTCGTTTTAAAGGGCATCAAAGGACAGTGGAGAACTTTTTCAATATATAACCGATATGTAAATGTTTCGGAGCTAAAAAGGATATGCCGTGATGGAGACCGGAATGATGAAATTTATTTGAAAGTTTTCTGGGAATTATGCTGCTGCTGCTGCTATAGTTGAATTCTGACATTCATATCTGGATAAGCTTTAGATGTATACTGTATTCTCTCTTCTCTCTCTCTCTCTCTCTCTCTCTCTCTCTGTCAAACACACAATAGGCTCATGTAATCAGACATTTATATCTAGGTACGTTTTAAATACATTGTCTCTCTCTCTCTCTCTCTCTCTCTCTCTCTCTCTCTCTCTCTCTGTCACACACACACAATAGGCTCAAGTAATCAGACATTTATGTCAGGGTACGCTTTAAATACATTGTTTCTCTCTCTCTCTCTCTCTCTCTCTCTCTCTCTCTCTGTCACACACACACACACACACACACACACCTTAGACTCATGTAATCAGAAATTTATATCAGGGTACGCTTTAAATACATTGTTTCTCTCTCTCTCTCTCTCTCTCTCTCTCTCTCTCTCTCTCTCTCTCTCTCTCTCTCTCTCTCTCTCACAGGCTCATGTAATCAGACATTTATATCAAGAGTACGTTTTAAATAGGTTCTCTCTCTCTCTCTCTCTCTCTCTCTCTCTCTCTCTCTCTCTCTCTCTCTCTCTCTCTCTCTCTCTCACACAAGTGGGCAAATACAATTTCATACGGAATTTCATTCGCGTTTGTGTTCCCCCAAATGTTAATTCAAATGAGTTAGTCTGTAGAATACTTGTATTTTATTCCTTACAATAGCAGTAATTATCAGTCCCATTGGAGAATCCCTCCCTTGTCAAAATGTCAACTTTTCCCTCTGTCACAGTGAGTCGCCGAATTCACTAATTAATGTAATGAGCATTGTATCGCATTTTATGATTTAACAATTTTGATACCGAAGGCCATCATCAGGAATGGATTATTTGGGGCGCTGGACATTCCTTCCTCAAAGAATAATTTTATTTGACTGATTGGATTATCTCTTGTCTCTTAGTTATGACTGCTAAGTCTGGATTATCTCTTGTCTCTCAGTTATGACTGCAAAGTCTGGATTATCTCTTGTCTCTTAGTTATGACTGCTAAGTCTGGATTATCTCTTGTCTCTTAGTTATGACTGCTAAGTCTGGATTATCTCTTGTCTCTTAGTTATGACTGCTAAGTCCCCTCAGATGCCACATGTATTTGACCATGAAACCAGTACAATCAAACGTTTGGCTGTGCCATAACTTCGTTACCTCGGACTTACTGAGCCTAAATTTCGTAATGCTCTGTTTGAGGGTACACCTTGCTTGTTTATCTTTTCATTGATATGTTTTGTCTCATGTGTTCTGTTTTATGTATAATTGCTTGTTACTTAGTAGGCTTGTTCAACACTGTCATTTTGTTTGTTATTCATGTGCTCTAATTTTTGTGTTAGCGGAAGCTTGCTACGTAAATTTATGACCTTTTGCATGGTCCTTAATAATAATAATAATAATAATAATAATAATAATAATAATAATAATAATAATAATAATAATAAAACGTTCTCTACTAGAAGAGTGGCCCTTGAATCTATGACCTCCATTTTACTGATCTGAATAAATCATTCTATGCAATTGTTTCCTTCTCTATCATATTTTCCCCCCGTATGTTTTATTCATGTCAGATGAAGTTTCGATTTGATTTTTAGTTTTTGTAAACCAAGTAACCTTTGATAATAACAACGGGTTCTCTGGCTCAAAAACCGATATCTGACGCAGTAACGGCTTTTAGATCCTTCAAAATCACGTCTTTCATTACTTTACCAAAATTATTAGACCAATAATGATTTGCTGTAATGGCATGCTCATGGAAAATTGGGTAAATATTTTGGTCCATGTTGAAATACTCTTGAAAACACCGCTTTCCGCGCAACGCTTAGGTTACGCAGTTCATTCGCCAAGTTGGTGTTTTAGGTATTCACTCTAAGAGCACCAGCAAGAAAGTAATTTGAACTTCTCCCACTTGAGCAGCTTTTGAGACAGAGCTATGATTTCCCCAGGTGGCTTTTGTCATTTCTTTGGCCAGCTTCCACTGTTTCATAGTTAGCTCGCAACTCGTGAAAAGATGATAGATTTCTTGGGTCACCATGTTGTTAGATTTACATTGCCAGCTCGGGGTTTTGGTCCTTGAGCAGTTTATGTATGTGCTGATTTTTATAGGTTTCGAGTGCTGAGTGACAACAGGGAGGAAAGTAGGGGGCTGGATAGAATTACCAGTTTTGCTATCTGGTACCCAATTAGCCATAGAGAAAGTTTATAGCCCTGTCTCCTGGCGGACATAAAAGAGCATGGAAGGAAGGGGGGAAGTTAACTAAAGTTTTTAAGACAGCAGGGCATATACTTATTAGGGAAAATTTTCTTCTTCCTTATTATAAGTTGCACGATTAAACTGTGGCTCTTAGTTTCGGCTGAGTGTTGGAGAGTCAGTAAGAAACTGGGTTTTAATAAAAGTCTAGGTACCTGACGTCGAAGAAAATTTCTAGATCAGGACTAAATTGTCCTTTCCAGTTATGGGTTGTGAACAGACTGATGGAAATCATAAAATATAGGCAACCGTGGTTAGGTTTTGTATCATGTAAAATGCCATCTTTAGACATTGTAGCCTAGAAAGGAGATGGTCAGGTCGCTAATGAAGATGATGCACTACCGGATCATGAGTGTTACCTTAAATTCTGTCTGTTTGATTTTCCAGTAGTATTATTATTGCTTTCTTTCTAAGAATATCCATGGCTGTGGATTGCTGGATTAAACTGGCCTTATATCAGCACAGGATTATGTGGATAAAGGCACTTGGATTCTGTATACCAATTTTAAACTTCGAATTGTGCTTGTTGCGTTATGTTAATTGTTGTAGGAAGGGGCACAAGGCTGTAGAATCAGAGATAATGAAGATCTGATTTTCCCATTTTGGTAACAGCAGTCACTAATAGTACAAAAGATTGCGTATGCTAACAGTGAACCAAAAGTTATTTTATCACATAATTTAGAACAACGCCGTAAGCTGATACGTCATTATTTGCGTGTCACCCGTGCATCTTTATTATTACCAGTACCACATGCTACCAAATCAGGATTGGAACTGCAAATACTGATAGTTTTTCCAATCGTTTTCCACTCAGCTCTCGCCCCAATAGTCACGTTACCATACCACTAGGGCCACGACAAAAAAAAAAAAAATAAATAAATAAATAAATAATAAAAGATAACAAAAAACTATAGAAAGGCCACGAGGTTGGTTTCTTGTGAACGGGTTTTAGCGGAATTTTTATTTTTAAACTACTAAGGTAAGATAAATTAATCTGCATGCTGTACAGTGCGACGTTAGAAAAGAGACCGTGTCGTATCATCGAACCTCAGTTAGGTGAGGAACAACATGGATACAGAAAGGATAGAAGCAAATCAATCTCATATTCACCCTGAGACCTGTCATAGAAAAATCGTGGGGATACAATAGGTCACTGTATATAGCTTTTATTGGCCTAGAAAAAGCATTTGACTCAGTACCTTGAAACAGTTTATGGAGATGTTGGGAGAGGTGTATGGACTGGGTGGTTGGGAGGGGGGTTGCAATAAAGAGCTCATACGAACCATACGTAAACAATGTAAGGACCGAATACAAAAATGATAAATGTTTAGTGTAACAACGGGTGTCAAACAGGGAAGTGTACTTTCTCCACTCGACCAAGAGGAATTAGAAGGAGCACTGGTATGCTTAAATGATTGTTTAACAGAAGCGGGACTAAGAATGAATATAGGAAAAACAGAAATATTAACAGTCAGCCAACAACCTCAAGCACCAACAAACATCATGATATGGAACACAGTGACAAAGGACACCGACTCATTCAAATATCTAGGAAGTGTGTTTACAAGTAAGGGCGGTAAAAACAGAGAGAAAGAATAAAGAAATATATCAGATGCTCTGGAGCTCTTTATCCAATGATGAGAAATGCGTATGTACCGAGAGAAGTAGAGAGAGCTATATTCGAGGTATTGTTAACACCAATAACGACATATGGATCGGAGAGCTGGGCAGTGACAAGTGATGACAGAAATAGGGTCCAAGCCTATGAGATTAAAAGCCTGAGAACAACAATAAACAAATCAAGGAGAGATGGAATGAGAAATGAGAATGTTAGGATAACAGTGGGAGTGGCACCTGTGATAAACAAGATTGAGAAGGGACAACTAAGATGGCTGGGTCATCTAATGAGATTGGATGAAAATAGAATTGCAAAGAAAAAATGGAAGTGGGCACCTGAAGGAAGGAGATCGAGAGGTAGACCTCGTAAGCGCTGGAAGGATGGAGTAGAGGAGAGCCTGACAAAGCACAACAAGCCAACATTCGAAGAGCTTAGAACAGAAGGGATTGGAGAAGACGACTGACCCCACTGACAGGCTGGAAGCCTACCTGGGAGTGGAAGTGAAGTGACTGTATAAGTGCATAAAAGTTAGCCAATCGTCGATGGATGCTTTGCCTGGAGAATTGAAAATGTGGAAATATTTATCGGCTGATTTACAGATATTATCTAACCCTTGAAAAATCGCTTGATGACATCATGAATTTACATGAAATAGTAATGGTTGTGTCTTGTCTTTTCTTGGAAAATTGCGATTTTGGGACTTGATCCCTGGAGAAGCAAAAAAATCGATGTTTAAGGCTGCTGATGTGCTTTCTATGGAAGGGCTAATGTTTGGGAAGCTTTTTATAGATCGTTCTGGGCACTGACCATCTTTTGTCTGGAGTTTTTTCCTTCGTCAGACTAAACAGCTTGTATGTGAAATGAAAAATAGGCACACATACTGTACACACTCACACTACATATATATATATATATATATATATATATATATATATATCATATATATATATATATATATATATATATATATATATATATATATAATGTATGCATGTATATTTGTCTCCAATTATTCTTGCGTACCCTATTTTATGCTGGAATCTACTTTCATGTTGAGTAATTTAAAAGAACGCACTTTTTTTTTCTCTTCTTTTATATCTGGGAACGCTTTTTACCCTTTGCTCTTTCATTTAAGGTCTGGAGAGATAATCCTTCTTAGACGAGGATTAAGACTTTTTTTTGAACGTGGTTCCTTAAAGGGAGTTTCCTAAAGCGGCTGAAATTCTCTTAGGAATTCGAAAATAACAGTTGTTAGCGGTTTAAGTGTATTGTTTTGGGGTTATTGCGTTTTCATCAGACTTTTGAGACCATTAACTGATGTGTTCTTATGAGTGTGAAATCTTCTCTCTCTCTCTCTCTCTCTGTCTCTGTCTCTCTCTGTCTCTCTCTCTCTCTCTCTCTCTCTGGATGTGTATGTGTGTCAGGATGTGTGTGTGTGTGTGTGTGTGTTTGTCAAGAAAAAAAGTTAAGTATACCTTCGTTTAACCAGACCACTGAGCTGATTGACACTCCTAAGGTTGGCCCGAAGGATTAGATTTATTTTACGTGGCTAAGAACCAGTTGGTTACCTAGCAACGGAACCTACAGCTTATTGTGGAATCCGAACCACATAATAGCGAGAAATGAATTTCTATCACCAGAAATAAATTCCTCTTATTCTTCATTGGCCGGTCGGATGTATGTCAAGTAGTAAGAGAAATGTGTTAAGTAAAAGATATTGCTTTAAATCATTTTTTCCGTGAGAATATTTATTATATCATTCATTTTAATACAAAGAGTAATATAATTTGAATAATTCCACATACATTTGTATGACAATGTAATACATTAATACTAGCCTACATAAAGCCACCCTCAGCCATGGAACACTAGTCTACGGGATTGATATATCAATCTTGGTGTGAGAATATCAAAGGGTTCAGCCATATTTCAAAAACGATGGTTGAAAAGTATTGCTACATTTGACATATTTTTATGCGCGATTTATACCAGAAGTTACAGTGGTGGTTGTGCACAACGACTCTCTGCAGTTAGTTCCGACTTTCTCTCTTTTCGGGATTTCTTGCATTGTGGTATCAAAGGACCATTCCTGGACTTTATACATACATACATACATATATATATATATATATATATATATATATATATATATATATATATATATAAATGTATATATATACATATATGTATATGTAAGGTATATATTATGTTTATATGCATATATGCATACTGTACACACACACATATATGTATATACATACATACATATATTTGTTAATACGGACGTGTCGCTAATAAGATGTAAAATATATATATATATATATATATATATATATATATATATATATATATATATATATATATATATATATATATATATATATATATGTGTGTGTGTGTGTGTGTGTGTGTGTGTGTGTGTGTGTATGAGTGTATGTGCGTATTTATATATTTATATGATATATATATATATATATATATATATATATATATATATATATATATATATAATATTTATATGTGTATGTATGCACGCTGTATTGATATATTTCTTCGATGGTTTATATTTTTATACGCAGTTGATCAGAGCTGAAAAGTTGTTTTCGAAACTTAAAACATTCTTGGTCTTTATTTTGCTATATCACCTAGAAAATTCAATTTACTCATTAATTTTGAAAAAACTTCTGCCCTCAGAAACTGATGTTTACGGTGGGGAAACCTTAGCATCACTAATTAGCATAATGTTGTGATCACAACTTATACTTTAGAAACATATATATATATATATATATATATATATATATATATATATATATATATATATATATATATATATATATATATATATATATATATATATATATATATATATATATATATATATATATATATATATATGTATATATATATAATGTAAACATAATGAGTGTTCGGCAAAACAATAAAAAAAACTCGGATTAACCAGTGGGGCGTATCCTACGAAGAAGTGATAGCCGTTGCATTTTTAAGAAAATATATTTTCAGAAATTTTATATAAAGTCTATTGCTATTCACCTCTAAATTTATTGCGAATTTACGTGTTGCAATGTGATTTTTATATATAGGGAAAAAGAATATTCGTTTTTATGTAAATACATTTGTAAGGTATTGCATAGTGTTTATGTCGCTGGAAAAATGATTGATAACGCCCTCAAATCCGTTTTTGCCGAAGAAAGACGAATTGGATTTTATAAACGTTTTGGACGCTGAAAAATGGAGCGTCTCCAAAAAAGAATTGAAATATATCTCACCTTCACTATTCTTTTACCTTGAGGACAACCTCTTCTCTTGAGAATAGCTGTAAGCGATACGAAAACGTTCATGAGCTATTTCTCCCTTTTTGACAGATCCGCTGTTCCTCTTGACAGTAAAATGTGAGCACGGCTAAATCAGGGATCCAAAAGTAGACGTATTATTTTTTTTATTTTTTGTAGTCCATAAAGAGGTTGGTAAGGAACGAAATTTAAGAAGTGAAAAGAAAAATTAAGTTTACAGTATTTTTTTATTTTCTAGTTTTTGCATTTGGAGTTTGATTTGGTCCTTTTTACAACTCATCACACGCTCTATCTGGAATATTTACGTAAGCTACCGTCTGTGGAGTGTAACTTATTATTTATATATAGAAACTCTCCCCTCTTCGTAATATGCATAAACACTACCAATTTTTCTTGGAGCTGCGCCAGATGAAAGTCAACATTTATCACAGGCAAGTGGTGGTTTCCTCAACTCTCTTGCCACGGCCCACAAGGTTCAGTAAAATCTCTCCTACCCCCTAGAATATAGCCCCACGAGTAATTCTGAAATACCCTCCACAGATGCACCTTCCCTTCGGATTCCACATGTTTTAAACAGGGTTTTAAACACTGTTTTAATGTAATTTTGACAAGCTTTTCCTATCTCTGATCCATAAAGATCCCTGCTTGAAACAACGTTGGCAGTTTGAGATAAGGGAATTTGCGATGTATCGAACCACTGTAACACAAAGTGTTCGTGATGAATTGGATATTTTTAAGGTAAACTGCACTTCAGAGGTCCTGGAAAAACACTGTTGTCAGATGCCATACAATATATATATATATATATATATATATATATACATACACATATAAATATACATATACATATCTAATGCAGCACGAAGGAACGCGTGCTTGAGAATACCACTAAGTCCACGTCGGAAGGTGAGTGTGAACTTGAAAATGTAGAATAAACTACGAAAGTACTTGCTCGAAGTCCCGGTTTTCACAAATACATACGTAAAACAGTAAGCTGTGGGTGGCTCCAAAGATAAGCAAGACAGCTATTCTGCCACGTTCAGTCCTGTAGCTGCTGATCATGAATGGGTACCTCAGTAGAAAAAAAATTTGAATTATAAGCCTCTTCATTTACGTGAACAGAAGGCACATCAGCACCGCCCGTGTCTCTGCATATAAGTCCTGTGAACAACCAAACTAATAAAATGACTGTACCAAGAACTACAG
Source organism: Macrobrachium rosenbergii (assembly GCF_040412425.1). NCBI lineage: Eukaryota > Metazoa > Arthropoda > Malacostraca > Decapoda > Palaemonidae > Macrobrachium > Macrobrachium rosenbergii. The sequence goes on from NC_089741.1 coordinate 50,855,269, forward strand.
GAAATTCATCCGTAAAATAAATGGAAATTATGACAACTAAGGAAGCCATAAAATATTGCGGCAGAATAAAAAAAAAAACCTTGGTCATAATTCTTTGGAAAGAGCAAATAACTTAATTACGCCACGCCAGCTGGAATGACCACGAATTATTATTCTGTTCAATTTAATAAGAAAATGGGCCTTGGCTAGAACAATAATTTGTCATAATTCCAACAGCATTAAGGTAATTAGTTTGCTCTCTTCCGTTTAGACTGCTTTGAGGGTTAATCTACATATACCGCATAATTTTTATTATTATTGTTTTTGTGATTTTCATCTTTATATTTGCTCTTCCAAATTTCACCATCTTTATTAATCATTCACAAATTTCTTATTTTTTCATGCGCATTATTTTGATTGAAAATATTATTTTTGTAGTTTTCATCTATATTTTTACTCCTCTAAATTTCACCTTTATCAATCATTCACAAATTTCTTATTTTCTGTTCATACTTATTATTTTGAATAAAAATATTTTTTATAATTTTCATCTTTATTTTTGCTCCCCTAAATTTCACCTTCTTTATTATTCATTCACTAATCTCACATTTTGTTTTTTATGCTTAGTATTTTGATTGAAAATATATATATTTTTTTTTAAATTTGAATATTGTCCTTTTTATAATAGTTCATCTATTGATGAAATATTTATTATGCACGTGACAAAGTTTTCCCAGCTTATCATTTTTTATTACTAAGTGCATATATAGTTTTCTTTCGTAAATAATTACGATGACGCCAGAAAATAACAAAAGAATTCTCGACACTTGTCCCAAAATCTAAACGTGTTTGTGATGGAAATTCCCAAAGCTGACTGTTTTTTTATTCTAAGTTTTATTTTTCACTTAGGAACATTGTTTACTGCGACAACTTGCTCGCGGGGCCGAATAAATCTTTTATGGCCAATGAATTTGATTTAACTTTTTTTTTTTTTATGAGATCTGTTATTAATGGTAGGGATTTTCTTGCACTGCACTAAAAACAAAGGTTTTACAAAATTGTTTTGAAAAATAACCAGATACTATTAGGCAGAGCATCAGAAATATGAAAACAGCTGTAGTAGTGTAAGAGCCATTTTTTGTATGAACAGAATTTTTTTTTTCTTACATTTTAGTCAGTTTTTACTTCTTTTCATTGGTTTTACTGTCTATGAAAATATCTTTTATTCTTCGTAGGATACAGGTTCCAATCATGGGAAGGACCCATTTGAAGCGATATTAGATATCGCTGTAGTAGTGTAAGAGACATTTTTTGTATGAACAGAATTTTTTTTTTTTTCCTTACATTTTAGTCAGTTTTTACTTCTTTGTATTGGTTTTACTGTCTATGAAAATATCTTTTATTCTTCGTAGGATACAGGTTCCAATCATGGGAAGGACCCATTTGAAGCGATATTAGATAATAAGTAGGTGTAGGCTACTTCTCCATACAGAAAGCTTGCATGCAAAAAGGGGGCCATTATTTTTTTTTTCAACATGTATCATTGCCCCGTAGCCTGGTAAGCAGAAAAGGTTATTGGCCCCACGGAACTCAATAGGTCATTTTTTGGG
>NC_089741.1:50859357-50861857 GCF_040412425.1 Macrobrachium rosenbergii
ACTAGCCCTCGGGGATCAAATCTTCCCAAGGGAAGTGGTCATTACACATATTCCCTAGTGATTACGCGTAATCCCTGATTACACGTATTCCCTGTAACATATATATATATGTGTGTGTAGAGAGAGAGAGGATGCAGAGAGAGAGAGAGAGAGGTCACACACATACACACACACACCACACACACACACACATATATATATATATATATATATATATATATATATATAATATATATATATATATTTATATATATATATATATATATATAACACACACACACACATGAACATGCATTTACGTACATATACAGCAGAAGTCACAGAAAAATACAAGGATGGAACACATAATGGACAGTATTACTACTGTGACCTGCATGCATAAGGTTTTTGATGGCCAATGCATACAGAAACAAACATAAGCATTAAAACCATAATGATCTTACCTTAAGCTCGCATGCTAAGATCTTTATTGACACAGATCCACAAGGACACCATAAACGGATGTCTCTTTTTGTGTGTTTTTCATCGGTCGGTTGACGTATGTAACTGCTCGTTGCCATCCAATTAAAAAGTAATATTTATGAGGAAAATGGATTTTTTCTTCTTCTTCCTTTATTACACATGTTAGTATTCGCCGTCACGTTGAAGGAGGTGGATGTTACAGATTTCATGGCCGCGCATAATGAATGAATTACGTCAAGCGCTGACAGCACTGTTTTATTTTCACGAATATTTATGACAAAGGCTGCATTAAACGTGTGGGATTATGAAAGCGCTAAGATATGCACGATTTATCAAACCATTAAAAAGCTGCTGAGTGTAGTGTAGTGTTTCTGTTTATGAAAATTTGGAGACGGGATTATTGATGTTTTGTCAAGACAGACTTGGAATGGAAGTTAATGGTCTTCAAATGCTCTTGGAATCATAACGCTGATAGTGTTAAGATGATCAGTGTTGGAAACGGGGCGCATATTCCCGAGATGTGTACTAGTATTGCACCAGCCCCGGTTTTTTTGCCATGCCCGTTAGGTTAGGTTAGGTTGGGTTAGGTTAAGTTGGTTAAGTACTTTGAGTACTTTTATCCTTTCCTCATGCCATTTAGATCATTCATCTTTATTTGTTAAAAGCTGAGTCTGTCTTTGTAAACACTAGATTTCACAGTATTAAAAAGAGATAATGAAGAACAGAGTAGTCATTTAATTTCCAGATTGCATGAGGAATTACGAAAGATTACAGTTTTGCCAATCTTCAAAACTGATTGATAATAACAGATAGGGTATAGGATTGAAAAGGAATAGAGTTGTAGGATCGTACACACCGAAATAGCTATTTTGTAAAATAAGTGAAAATGTACTAGTCAAAGAGAGCGGCCTTTTCATGAAGAGATCTATGCATACATTCATTCGGAACGAAAAATAGTTGGAAAGTTCAATTTGCAGTTATCGAGAACTGTTATGGCAGATTCTGAAATTTTCTTTCGATAGTAGATAAAGCCTGGATACTAGATTTATTGAAAGTACTGGAAATCGTTTTCCCTGAAAGTTAAAAATTACTATACGCATTCTCACTGTATTGAAAAGATGTAGTTGTGTCGGCAGCAGAAGGGAAGATTAATGATAATTGATGCCAGTCTGAGCGATTATTACGGTTATGAAAAAGAAAAGAAAATTACACAACCGTAGAGTCTTCTCTCTGACATGAAGTTGAAGTTAAGTATACATGAGTTTAACCAGACCACTGAGCTAATTAACAGCTCTCCAGGGCTGGCCAAAGGATTAGATTTATTTACGTGGCTAAGAACCAATTGGTTACCTAGCAACGGGACCTACAACTTATTGTGGAATCGAACCACATTATAACGAGAAATGAATTTCTATCACCGGAAATAAATTTATCTAATTCTTTATTGGCCGGTCGGAGAATCGAACGCGGGTCCAGCAGAGTGCTATCCGAGAACGATACCAACCCGTCTAATGAGGAACTTCTGACATGAAGTGATACTAGGTCAAGGTTATAGGTAACCCCGCCACAGTCGTCCATGAAAACTAAGGCAAAAGAGTCGTATATAAACCTTCTAGAAACTCAGGGTATCATTGCCTTTATTGCACTCTTAGAAATGAGTGTGATGAAAGTTTCAGGAGTGAGAGAGCCACCAGAAATTCAAATAGCGAAATGAATTTCGTTGGAGTTTTTCGAAGTCTTCGAGGAACAGAAAAGGTCAGATCAAGACTGTTATTTACATTGCCTTGTTGATGAGGAGCTTGCGTAGGGTGTTTGATCATGTGTTAATTCCTAACAACATGAACTGTAAGCGTCTCACAATCTCTTTTAAGCGATTAGAACAGGGATTAGTAACTTAAGCTGGAAATAGTGGTAGAAGTCGCAAGCGTTTGTTTTGATGGAATCATTAAAATGAAATTTAAAAACCAATAGTCTAGTAACTACAGATGTGTTGGCGTTACAACAATCGTAACTGAAGATTATTGTGAGGGTTAGGAAA
>NC_089741.1:50869357-50891857 GCF_040412425.1 Macrobrachium rosenbergii
AAATCTTAGGAAGCTGGTGTGAACTGCAATAGATTTCTATGAGGCCAGAAAAACCAACATAACAGCTAAATTAAACGATTAAAAACCAGCTCCTCCTCTCTAACTGGTCTTCAGCCAACTTGAGGATTCCTGAGCCCTCAGTATTAAAGACAAATCATCTTCTCTCTCGCATGCTAAGCATCTCTATGACTATCCTGTGCAGTCATATGCTTATTCTATGGATTCCTTACGCAGTATTTCCCTTTCACATATTATGCATATGTAGGAATTCCTTGTGCAGTATTTCGTCTCACATGTTATGCATATGTAGGAATTCCTTACGCCGTATTCCCCCCCCCTACCCCCCACCCTCACACGTTATGCATATGTAGGAATTCCTTATGCAGTATTCCCCGTCCCGCTGCAGACTTAAGTAGATTAGCCCAGTCGCTTCTGAAGGAATGCTTTCAATAGCGCATCATTCCCGTTTGTGGCAGTTGATGTCTGTATTCCCCCTTTCGTGCGTTCCTTTTGGCATGCGGGCCTCTGGTAATGATCTTCCACATTTTCCTTGCCTCATTTCCTTACGCTGTTTATCAAAGAAAAGATGCGCTTGGTAGAATGTAAGTTCATCTCTTTTGGGTTGTACCGATGCAGCTTCAGACTCGCAGATTTCAAAAATAATTTTGAATAGAGATAGTTATTTTTTTATTATTTTCCTTGAGCATGCCAGCTTAAAACATACTAAATTCACATTTATTTTTAAAAATGCTAAGACCATTGGAGCATCCTACTCGGCTCTTTGACGTGACCTAGGCCTAAAGTAAAGATACGTTCGGAGAGATAAAAAGTGGATTCAGATTGAAAGGAAGGGACAAACCTGCCTCGTAAAACACAGGACTTGAAAAGTGCGACGGAAAACAGGAAGGGGAAAGAGAACTGCAAAGTTTGGCAACGCAGCATAGTGAAGGAAATATTCACCGAGGATTACTGATTTCAATAAATGGGGGAAGAGGTTAATCACTGTACAGGATTTATTTGCCGCTCAAAGTAATTTTCATATTTTTTGCAGAGCTTTCTTGGGGTAACTATCAACTGAATATATGACACTGAGCCAGGAAAGAGGTGGTTATAGGTAACGTCATGGAGAGGAAGCAAATGAACTAATGCAGAAGAATAAACAGTGGGAGACCAATTACATTTTTTTTGGAACATTTAAAAGCTTTAAATAAATTACCATAGTCATTGGAGATCGATCTTGTGCCGTAGCACCGACTCTATCCAATATCTATTTAATTGAAAAACACCCCATTTTAAATCCACGCAATCAAGTCGGCGTATGGCCGGAGCCTCCCATCCGTAGTTACACCGTACACTATAAAAAGGACAGAAAGGGAAGCCCGGACTCGTCTTCTCTCGTGTGTTCTATATAGGCCCCTAAGCGCACCCCAGAGGGTCGTTCGTTTAGATACCCGACTATGGCTAGATGCGACGGTTAGACCTGGAATCTTCTTCTTCTTTTTTTTCTGTCCTTTTTACTGGTGTCTTTCCTTCTCTTAGTTTGTGAACCCTTTTTCCGATGTCAGTGAAAGGTGCCATCTTAGATTTGTTGGGCTGTGGGACACTGAAGGATGTTACGTTCGTTGGCGTTTGGTTGTCTTGTTAGGAGACCGAGATGGTTGATTGTAAAGGTGGCTTGATGGAATGGGGACAGTGCACCATATGACGAGGTGGTGATCAAAGAAGCAAACTGGTTTGTAAACAAAATTATTCTGGTCATCTGTTTGGTTTTCCAGCATTCTCCTTGATTCGCCCTTATTGTACCTTCGAATATCTTTTCTGCGTGATGTTAATTTCGTCACTAAATGTTCTGGACAACTCATGAAATTATTCCATAGTCTTTCATAACATAACCTAAGTAGAAGTATCTTCTCATTGCCATATTCAAACTGACTCGATTGTCTGTTATCAGAAAATGTTTAGGTGTCTATTGTAAATCATACGCACTCTTGTAATAGTTTCCTTCAAAGCAGTCACTCCAGATTAGTTCTTCCTAGGGACATGCTAAAGTTTTCAGAAGAACGAAGCGTCACTTTCAACCCTGACGATTTTATTCTCTTTATGTAATTACTTTTCCACAGCTATCCATGCAATGTGTGTGTGTTGATATTCTGATGGTGCTAGGTCTTCCGATTTACTGTCCTTTACTGCTAAGTAAAGGAGAGTAAGATGAAATCCTAGCACCACTCCACGTTAAATTTCACTCCTTCATTAATTTATTGCCTTTTATATATATATATATATTGTATATATATATACTCTATATATATACCATATATATATATTACCATATATATATATTCATATATATATATATGTATATATATATATATATATATATATATATATATATATATATATTACACACACACACACACATATGGTATATATATATATATATATTGTATATATATATATATATATATATATATATATATATATATATATATATACACACCCACATATATATATATATATATATATATATATATATATATATATATATATATACATATATATATACATATATATATACATATATATATATATATATATATGTAATAATACACACACACACATATATATATATATATATATATACACTCACATATATATATATATATATATACACTCCACATATATATATATATATATATCTATACACACGCACATATATATATATATATATATATACGAGTATATATATATCATGTGATGCAGTATCATCCATTACTAGTACGCTGTAATTTATATAGAAGTAATTGTATGGAATATATGCAGTCCACAAATATTCGACTTTACTCGATTTGTTACAGAATTTGCAAATGTTTCTTTTCTGAAGCCTCCTATCTCATATACAGCCAATGTGGAAATGACTTAATGCGCTGTAACCGTCAGTATTAGATAAAGCTTAAGGGATTTCATCATTACGTTGAGAGCTATTATGGCAGATAAGTTGCAGTATAACGTTTACGAGCAGCAATTGGCAAAGAGAGAGAGAGAGAGAGAGAGAGAGAGAGAGAGAGAGAATCACATGAATAGCTACACTATTGTCATCACAGTGATACCTTAGTTGTATTACTCAATAAGGGTAATGAATCTTTCGGGAAGAATCATGTATGCCATCTGCCTTAGAGGTTTCTTCTTCTTTATATTTTCCTATTACAGATTGTTAAGGTGTCAAAACTTTGCTTTGGCAATGTTCAAGATAACGAAATCATAACCACTCAGTTAAGCGCAGTTACAGAGAGCCGGATATAGATTAGTTTTCAGGTGACGGGCTTATTTTTTGGAGAAATTAAAGCACGAGACAGTATTAAGGCTATGTCTGTTTTTTTTTTTTTTTTTTGCGCTGACTCTCTCTCTCTCTCTCTCTCTCTCTCTCTCTCTCTCTCTCTTAGGTAAGGTTAGGAACCGATTCAAGATTTAGCTATCTTAGCTTCAAAGACCACAAAGAAAGAAAATCGGAATAGTTTTAGCAATGGTACTATTATTATTATTATTATTATTATTATTATTATTATTATTATTATTATTATTATTATTATTATTATTATTATTATTATTTAACCAGACCACTGAGCTGACTATCAGCTCTCATAGGGCTGGCCAAACAATGGTACTAAATACCACTATTGTTACAGTATGAAAATAGAATATGCAAAACCGTAACCTAATAAATATTTAATCTGTACGTTTTGCCTACAGTGATTGACAAGCGAGAAAATTAAGTTTTGGCATGCATTGTAATAATTTGCATTTTTGATCTGCGTTATGCGATTTGCTAAAGGAAAGAGATTGAATTGATGTTAGAATAATAGACTTTTAACTCGCAAAGGAAACATCTCATCGCCACTCTTTTATCTTGGTATTTTTCCGAATTTCTTAAAGACTTTATCTTTAAGCATTGTTATTAATCACCACCACTGATGCAAGAAGCCGAAAGAGAATTGGGAAATATGGGAGGAATCCATATTGTGATTAATATAACAAAACATGAGGTGCTCTGTGTAACTCAAATGAATTACGGAAAATCTCATGTTCAGACTTCGTCAACCGGAGACAGCCTTTCTCATCAGTGGTACTTATATTATTGCACACTCTTTTATGTAAGAGTAATTGTATCGAATATCATTCTTACAGTACTTTCCAGTATTTATTGCGGTTTATTATATCCCCCCAAAAATCCACTTTACTCCATTTCTTGTAGATTTTGTAGAAAGTTTCTTTTATCAAGTCTCAGATCGCATATGCAGCTAGAGCGTAAATGATATAATGCGTTGTAGTCATCGCTGTTGAAGAAAGCCTGAGGGATTTCCCCATTATGTTGAGAGCTATTACGGCAGATAAGTTGCAGTATAACGTTCACGAGCATCAATTGGCACAGAGAGAGAGAGAGAGAGAGAGAGAGAGAGAGAGAGAGAGAGAAATCACTCGAATAGCTATACTATTGTCATCAGCGTGATCTCTTTGTTGTATTGTTTAGTAAGGGTAATGATTCTTTCAGGAAAGAAATAATGTAACGTTCATATACGTCATCTCTCTTGGAGTTTTCTTCTTTATTTTTTCCTATTACAGATTTGGTTATTATCATAAGTAGTTTTATAAGGACGAATGTTTTTATGAAATCAGAGCACAAGATGATAATATTAAGGCCCTGTATGAATTTTTTTGCGCTCTCTCTCTCTCTCTCTCTCTCTCTCTCTCTCTCTCTCTCTCTCTCTCTCTCTCTCTCTCTCAGAGTTAGGAACAGATTCAAGATTTAGTTATGTTAGTTTCGAGGACAACAAACGAATCGTTGTAAGAGGAAAATATGAATTTCTGTCTGCAGGTTTTATAACTGAAGAAAATCGGAAAAGTTTTGGCAGTGGTACTAAATACCACTATTATTATAGTAATTACTATTATAGTATAAGAATAAAATATGCAAAACGTAACCTAATAAATATTTATTGTTCACGCTTTTCCTGTCGTGATTGACAAGCGAGAAAATAAAATTTTCGCATTCATTGTAATAATTTCCATTTTTGATTTGCGTTATGTGATTTGCTATGCGAAAGAGAATAAATTGACGTTAGAATAACGGAGTTTTAACTTGCAAAGGAAACACGTCCTCGCCACTTCTTTATCTTGGTCTTTTTTAGAATTTCGTAATGACATTTCCTTTAAGGATTATCATTGATCACCAACGCAGTTGCAAGACACCGAAGAACGAATTTAGAAAGCACTAGCGGATCCAGGGGTGGGGGGGGCCCACCTGGGCACGGTCCCCCCATTAAAAAATTATAAAATAATAATATTGAAGATTTAGGTAATAATAACATAAATGAGAGATATAAAGATGAGAAAAAATCTATTATAGAAATAATTTTCTCAAAATTGTATTATAGAAATAATACAATTTTGAGAAAATAATAATAACAATAACAATATTCTTAACGATAATAATAATAATAATAATTTTCTTATATATATATATATATATATTAACGATATATAATAATAATAATATATATATATGCTTATATATATATATATATATATATATATATATATATACATATATATATATATATATATATATATATATATATATATATATATATATATATATACATATATATATATATATATATATATATACTATATATATATATATATATATATATATGCTATATATATGTAATGGTGTGTATGTCTAATATGAAAATTGGTGCCCCTCCCCGTCGAATTTTTCTGGATCCGCTAGAGTTAAAAAAGTACAGGATGAATCCTTATTTTGCTTAATATAACAAAAAACGCTATATGATGTGTGTAACTCAGATGCCCTTCTAGAAAGAAAATCCATGTTTAGACTTAACGTCAGCCCTAGTTGCAATCCCTTTCACTCCTTACAATGTACCTCCGTTCATATTATCTGGTTTCCATCTTGCTTTCCACACACTCCTAACAATTGTTTCATTGTGCAACAGCAAGGTTTTCTTTCTGTTACAACTTTAAAACCTTTCTACGCTCAGTGTCACTTTCAGCGCTGACCTTACAGGTCCCAACGCTGACCTTTAGCCTAAATTTTATAACCCAGGTTACTCTCTCACCAATGCTTATTATATTGGTATGCAGATGAAGGCACCATGTTCCGCTCTTAGGGGCGGTACGTAATGTCCCTAGGGTCGGGAATGCCGTCTCGCCCCTCTCCTATATTGCTATTTATGACGGCCGGGCCACTTTAGGTACTGTATGGAAAGGAATACAGTATTGTTTAAGGGTGCTTTAGAAACCTGGGTTTCTCGGTCCTGCCTACAGTGTGTGGAATGGAGGAGCATGAGAGTTGGTCCCACGTATGTTCACTTCCAGTGGAATACTCGACTTTGTGTGAACGGTTGAACCTGCCTCTTTGTAGAAGGCTGCTTTATCAGTAACAAAAGAAGAGAAGTCCATTGACACGCGTATCTTGGGGTGACCGAGCTTCATTAGGGCGGCCATGCCCATATGTACATCATTGAACAAAATGAAAATGACAAAAACAAGCTCCGAAGCTTATTCAGAATGATACATTTTCAAAGTGAACGAGTTGTCAAATTGAAATCCCGGCCATCTTTTTCAACTTTCTCTAGAGACGACCGATTATATATTGCATTTCGCGCTGTGCACAATCAATACCATTGCATAAATATTTCCAAGGTTCATTTGGCTAAAAGGTTCCCAAAAGCATTTAACGTTCTTGACTTATGAAGAATAATTTTTCTCCTTAGAAGGAAATCTTTCCAAGAAATGGCTGACATGAAAAATGTAGTAAAAGTAAAATACAGAAGAACAGCATGGTAGAAAATATTTAAATCAGCGCACAGCAGAGCATACCGGTAAGTGAAATGCAGCACCACAAGGCAAAAAAAAAAAAATTATACAACCAAAGAACATTTCCAGTGTGTCAGCGAAATGCAAGAATGGAGCTCACCAAGTGGGTATTCTGTGAAGGCCGATATACATGTGTAATTCATATTTTTTAAAATATTTGAAGTAAACACACTGTTAACCTTCCATAGTTAGCATTTCTTATTTTACACCCTACGATTATATCTCAACAAAATGGACATGCAGTGAAAATTGTATGATGCGGATTGAGACGGCTTAGCGAACGCATTAAGCACCTGGGAATTCACGGTATTTTCACATGGAGTAAAATTGTTTGTGAAACTTACTCACTTGGGGTCCGCTGAAACACCCGGTATAGGATAAAACACTTAAGAATTTAACTAAAATCATTTATTTACGGGACAATACTAAGAACAAAGCCAGAGGATTGCGATTAACGTTGTACAGTCATGTCCGATAAGGAGACGTGTATTTGGAAAAGAAATATTATGTATATATATACATATATTTATATATATATACAATATATATATATATATATATATATATATATATATATATATATATATATATTATATTGTGTGTGTGTGTGTGTGAGAGAGAGAGAGAGAATCTACTGGTCACTTACAAATGACCTTTTAACTTCATCGATTTCTTCAAGCGTTTGATACCCGTGTTCCTAAGAAGTCGTGGACACAAATGGTTATATATATACGATATATACAGTAGTAAAGTGACCAATACCATTTGATATATACTCTATGGGAGTAACTTACGACAAAGGATGCATAATTATATCATCTATATATAGTAAGTGTGATTATTCCCAGAAGTAAAATGGTTTACCATTTCAATTATCGAATGCATAAGTTACATCATCTGTGAGTAATATTTATATATATATAAAAGGGAATTATAATTGATAGGTGCATCTACCCTATTAATTATAGTACACAATGGTTGAGTGTAAGTATATAATAAGTCCCCAGAAAAGTAAAATGGTTTAATATTTACAATTATAAAATCTTCAAGTCACAAGTGCTTTAAATAAAGTTAGTCATAACGATCATTTGTATTTGTTTGTGTATGTATATATATATATATATATATATATATATATTTTGTAATTTCCACAATGGTAGATGAATATATATATGTATATATATATATATATTATATAGTCATCTTCATATGAAGATGACTTTGAATAAAATACATAATTCCTTCATTTTCACGTATGTGTATGTATATGTATATATATATATATATATATATATGTATGTATACATATATATGTATGTATGTATGTGTATATATATATATATATATATATATTATATAGTGTTAAAATACATATGTATTCATTTATGTTCCATTAATTTACAGTTTCTTTTGTTAACCTAGTTCTTGTTAGTAATGTCGATTTAGTAAAAATTTCTGATATTGGTGTAGTTATAATTGATATTATGGGGATTATTGGACTTTGATATTTTGACTGACTTTGACATTTTGATTCGAGCAGACTGAAAATAATTCATTTACTGTCATATTGCTTTACAAGAACATGAATTATGGATTTTGGACATGTCCTGCATTAATATCAGACTTATTAAAATTGGTTTTAATTTCATATTTTAATCGGCCATCATTTTTGCCTTTGATATCAAATGAAGTTTTTTTAATAACTAAATTTGGTTGTCGCTCAGCGATAAGTATTCAACACATTATTATGAATCTGATGAATCTCTCTTTTCTTATTTACGCTTCGCAGTAGCATCCACTATTTCCACATTCTTAGCGTAACTCAATCTCTCCCTTTTCTTTTTCCCAAGATTGCATGAAAGCATTTGTGTGTGTATGTGTATGTGTGTGTGTGTTATTTCAAGAAAAAAAAATCTGTTACCTGCCCTCGGAAGTTTGTCTTGTAAATTATTGTTTTTAGAAGCTCCAGCCCCTTTTTATTGGAAAAAAATAACACATTAACGTAAGAATTTCCCTTTAGGACCTTATTGGAAATTTTTCCTGCCTCGCCGGGAGCTTATTTCAAAAATACCCCAAAAAACTCTACGGGCACATTATACTCTTGAATAAATTGACCTCTGGAGTGCTCAAGAATGAAATCAGCTTCTGCCATTCGTTTCAGTCGGATTGTTATAGAAATTTACACCGAATTTCGCTTCTAAAAGTAATAACTCGTAGTAAATGTGATGAAGAAAATGTCCCCGTTCTTCGGATTAGTGTAGCATCTCGCTCTGCGGAGGTATTTGCAACATGACAGCCAGTGATGAAACCGGTTGCATTATGACGGGAAGATTTTAGTTTGTAACGTAAATTTTGCTTCTTATTTTCTGCAAAATTGTAAGAGATAGCAACTTGAAAGTTTTGTATGATAAATCTGTAAATGATTAAAAAGTATCTTGTGACTTACTCAGTGAGCTTTGCCAATATTAATAAAATTTTTAGAACTGAATTCTAATGCGTTTTCCATTGAGTACACTGGATGCAGTAAAAGTGATATTACCGTTTTGAAAAGAATGACTATTATTTCTCTTCCTGCTGAGCATTTAGACATTTTAAAGTAGAATCGTGTAACTTATCATTCTCGTCGAATTTTGACCGAGAGGCGAAAGTTTTGAAACCCCGCGAGTGGAACTTGATGCTCAGCAATGTACACAACCTCGACATTCGCCATTCATAATTTTCTCTTGTTGCCTAATTACAATCCATCGCTTAATGTGTGCTCATTAGTATCTCACCCAATCAGCGGCTGGTGATTATGATGCAGTGCGGTAAATTAAAGGACAACCGTGTTGATCATCACAGTCCATTTCCAATTAAGGTACTAATTGCATTAATGTTTTGGTGATGGAAAGGGCTCCATCATTATGCTGCAGATGACAAATCGAATCCATCTCTATAGAGCGTTTGCGCATTTTTATTACCTGTCCTAAAATATTTAAGGCAGAATACATTCTCATACCTTGTACCGTACGCTAAGCTAGTGATAATAGCAATGTCAGGTCAGAACCGCACCGGAAATTGTATTTTCCGTTAAACAAATGCTACGTATTGCGGTTCCAGAGGGATGTTTTCATAAATCATCTATGTTTAATCGTTTGTGAAAAATGCTCACCGTAGCATGCAGGAAAACCATTTGAGATGTTGTCAAATGCAATAAGACGGTTTCCAGTGATTTTCCAGGAAATGAAAAGTTGCAGTCCAATATAAGATGTATCTTGTGTGTTGTGTGTGTGTGTGTGTGTGTGTGTTTGCGTGTTTGAGCGGGTGTACGTGTCTGAGTGTACGCTCAGTGTACTATTATTAGGATACATTCATTCATTGCAGTATATGGCATCACATGCCATGTTATGGAACCTCTTAGACTTGAGCCACTCAGAAGTTTTATTCTGACCAGTTTTCAGATTGACGAGAAGAATTCTCTCTCTCTCTCTCTCTCTCACACACACACACACACATACACACACACACACACAAAGCCACGGTGGGGTACCTTTTGGTGATTATTTTTATTGGGACATATAATATTCTTGAATTCACACTTCCATAAAAGTGATGTGCTTAAACTCTAAGCCACTCTTCATTTTTTTTTTTTTTTTTCCTTTCGTCACATTCCTATCTGGCCTTGGATAAGCAAGAGTATCAGGGTTCCTCCTCATCGGCATTCGCATTGAAAATCATCAGTGACATAGAATTCCTTCCGAGGAAGTCGAGGGTTTGAATCGTATGATATAGCTCTTACCCGATTTTATGGATACCACGAGAGCCAAAAAGTCCTCGGAAAAAGCCACGTCATTTCACTCTCCGTCTGAAATTCTGAATGGCTGCCAACTTGAAGGTAAATCCTAGCAAAATGGCACAACGCCCAGAGGGAAGGATTAGATAGCAGCCGATTTTGCCTCTCGAAAAATTTGACTTCCAAAATTCACTGATAAACTTGTTTGGTCTGTATCACTTTACTGGCAGTGTCCGAAAGCCCGACTTTGTCCCAGTAAATAGTAATACAGCATTAGCACGTGCATAAGTTTCTTGGGCTTGGGAGGCGGTTGAGAAAAGATAGTGATTTAAAAAATGTGTAGAAAGAAATGCTATTGTAAGGAAATCTTTTGTGACTGAGAGAAGGATGATTTTAGTGTGTTTTTAGAATATTTTTATGAGGTTTTTGTATATTTACATGTATTCTGTCAACTGATGAATATAGGTATTTTGAGATCAGCGTGGGAATGTAATTAATGAAGAATGCTGAATAGGTGACCAGTGTTTTATCAATGATTCTTTTTCAAAAGGAGTCTGGCTTACATGACTTGGAATATATAATCGCACTTAACTTTCATCCGTGAACTTTTAGTTCCTTGATGAGCTGTCAGAGCCTCATTAAAAATAAAAAAAGACTAAGATTAAACCTTTATTCACAACCTACACTGCAAGCAACAAGAAAAATCTGAGAAACAACCATCAACAATGACAGTAATAGCAAGTACCTTGGTCGGATTCAGTGAATCCTTGTGGACATCGTAATTTTGAGCCCGGACATTCAAGGATGCTGTTATTGTAGTCCTCATCTTCCAGGGAAGGGAGTAGCGTCATCTTTATCGTTGCCGAAGCAGGAAAATGAGTGATTTGATGTTTTATTTGTATTGGATTTATTTATCAGATTTTTCCGTGCTGAGTGAATGCAACCACATTGTAGACGTCCATTTGGATGATGACTATGATCACCATAATTGTATTAAACAGTGAGCGTCAACTTATTATTCTTTTGAAGACAGATTTAGAGTACGTTATAAAGTTTAAATTTCCTTACATTTGCCGTACCAACTAAGTCATATCTTTATTAATATTTAAAATTAATGTTTTGATTAAAAACTAATTCGAAATAACGTTTGCTGCGGCATTCTTGTACAGTGATTGTATTGTGCAGTCAACAGTAATGTGAATACTTCATTATTGTCATGATATTTTCATCACCGAATTTCGAATTATTTTTCGTCGCATCACACCCATCTTCGCAAATCCACACCGTCTGTTGAAATCCATCGAACTTTGCCGCCACACTCGGTTATTATTCCGCGAAAGGGGAATCATTCCCACGGTCTTCGCCTTGGAGGAGGAAATGTTTTCTCTTGCGGCAAATTGCGGTCGGGGAAGTGTATCGGAAAAATGCGATTTACAGCTTTGCTCTGGAATGAAGCACAAGTCGGTCATAAATTCTCGATTCAGGTTTATGCGTATGCAGTGTTCTTTCCAAATCCTCCTCCTCCTCCTCCTCCTCCCCTCCTCCTCCTCCTCCTCCTCCTCCCCTCCTCCTCCTCCTCCTCCTCCTCCTCCTCCTTTCTTCCCCTTCCTCCTCCTCTTCCTCTTCCTCCTCATCCTAGGTAGGTACAGAGAAGTTGATTTGCCCTTCATGAAGAAACGCTCCCCGTAGGGGCTAGTGCCGTTAGTGCACCTCATGCGGTGCACTGTAGGCAGTACTTGAGGTTCTTTGCAGCGTGCCTTCGGTCCCTAGCTGCAACCCCTTTTGTTCCTTTTACCGTACCACCTCCTTTCATATTCTCTTTCTTCCATCTTACTCTACACCCTCGCCTGACAATTGATTCATAGTGCAACTGCAAGGTTTTCCTCCTGTTACACCTTTCAAACCTTTTACTGTCAATTTCCGTTTCAGCGCTGAATGATCTCATAGGTCCCAGTGCTTGGCGTTTGGCCCAAATCCCATGTTCAGTTCAATGAAGAAACGTTGAGAGAACTGTTTCCCATTGCGATGGTAACATTTCGTTAAACGTGCCTTTGACGTGGGATTGCAGTGAATATGACGTACCGTCATTTGAGTACAAGAAAGGATTTAACTGAAGCATCTTTCTTCAAGTGATGTGCAAATGATATTAAAGGTCTTATTATTACTAAATATCATATATATATATATATATATATATATATATATATATATATATATATTATATATTATAAATTTCTGAGCTCGCATCAGGATCGAACCTGGTCTTTCAATTGAAAGACGAGACTGCTGCCAATCAAGCTACACAAGTCATAAAAGAAGTTGGAACCTGAGTCCATTGTACCCTAAGGATTTAACTGGGCAGGCTAACTGTCTTACATACCAGCGTGTTTTCTCCAACTTCCCGACTCGGCAGTGACCCAATTGACAGCATTTCATTCGAATTATCCTTTCTGAGTGAATATGATGGAAATAACCAACACACAATTAACGTGTTATGTATGTGTATTGTGCATAAAATCTGGTTAATTTTACCAGATACATGTATTTTGCATAGCTTTGACTTTCTGGGTCTTTTTTGGATACTTTTATTACTGCAATCCATATCCTAGTGGGATACAAACAAACTTTCACCTAAGCGCAGATGGTCTAATGATGGCGCAGTATTCTCGTTGGAACCTCTGCGCTTAAGCTCAGCTGTCTTCATGGCACGACATTCTAGTACTTCTTCGCTGAAGCCATTGTGAGTAGGTTCGAATCCTGCCACGGAAGGAGAAAGTTTCTTCATTTATTTCTTGCTCGGATAAATGCTCGTGGCGATAAGTATATCGAAAAAAGCGCAAGGAAATCTACCTGTATGAGTTAAGAGGTCATTGTAACTATCAAAAGATATACAAACACGCACACGCTCATATATAAAGGTATATATATATACATACATATATATTATGTGTGTATATATATATATATATATATATATATATATATATATATATATATATATATATATATATTTATATATATATATATATATATATATATATATATGCTATATAATGTATGTGATGCAAATGTAATATTTAGGCTCAGAACACGAATCATATTCTGAACATATAACTACTATAAAAATATTTCAAGCATAAAGAAATTACGTCTTACAACCATGTATTGCAATTATTTTCGAACTCAAAACCTTTCCCATCCGTTGAAAGCACCCTTTACTTTCCTCTCAGCGTTTGTGGTATTTCTTTTCATCGTGAAAGTAAAACGCTGCTGTTATCATTCGCTTTCCTCCTCGTGAACTGTCAGTTAAAGTACTCGTGTAAAATGTTAACACTGTCCCTTACTCTTCGGGCATATAGAGTTTCATTGTAACCCATTATCGCTCATATTAAACCTCTAAGCTCAGTTACCACTTCCAGTATCTCTGCAAATGTTGGGCAAGTCTGCTATTGCTTAACTCATCGAGGAGTAGATCATAGAATAGATTAAAAAAAAAAAGTTGTGAAGTTGTTGCTGTGTTGCAAAGGCAGAAAATTATCCATTCAAATTCAGCGATACTCCTGTTGGTTTGATATTGAATAATTGCTGTCCAACACCTCTAACCGTGTAACTGTGAGGTTTACTCCCATGCCACCTTCAGATACGTGTACTGCATTTCCTTTATTTCTTGGTTCTCTTTATTTTGCTGTCCAACCACTCCAAGTCTCCCTTTTCGATGTCCTCAGTGATGAATGGCCGAAAGTACCCAAGTGCTTGACTTGGCAGCCTAAGTTTCATAAACCAGCTAGTCAACAGTTATTATAAAGAACGGTTTGATAAACATTAAAACTCTGCATTTAAACAGGCAAAGCTCACAATCACTGCTTCTCTTAGGAAACTTTGAAGGAAAAGACCTTTCTTTTTCTTATATTGAGAAATTAGACGGCATGGTTCTTCAGAAGGAAGGGGGGAGAGAGAAAGAGAGAGAGAGTGAGGGAGGGAGTTGATAAATTCCACTTGAGTGGGACGTAGGCCATCCTTAGAGAAATGGAGTGGTGGCCCTATTTCCTTCTAAGAACCAAATCCTTTTTAAAAGGATCTAAACTCTCCTTGAATGGTTTTCTAATGGATTCTTTCGTCAGCTTCTTGTTGATAAATGGATCAATATTGGCTAGAGAGAGAGAGAGAGAGAGAGAGAGAGAGAGAGAGAGAAAGTTAGGATCATGGGTTCTTAATGTTTAACGTACGTGCTTCGCTTCAAGACAATTTTCAAAAAGAATTCAGGTGTGTCTCGGGGTCCATTAGTGAGGGATGGGACAATATTTTGTTCGTATCTTTTCAATAAAGTCTATCTGACGTTAACTCTCCTCAAAAGTACTGGTATTTTACACTGAAAATCTAAAAATCTTACATTCTCCACAAAAGGTACGTATTTTGCACTGAAAATAAAAAAAAAATCTTAAATAAGACACAATAATCAATTGGTTATTTATGAAATCTGCTTACCACCTTCATCTGACTGTCTTAATATATAAAATGGCAAATGAATTCATTATTGTGAAATTCCATAATGTCATTTACCTTGTGCCTCCCCCTAAACTGGAATTATGCCTATTACTGCAATTGGAGAGAAACTCGACATTAGGGCTTGAAGAATTAGTCACCCAAAATATTTAAAGGAAGACATAAACAAACTTGGGGACAGGATTAAAACAAGTACCCAGAAGTATTATATAATGGTTGAATATGAGCAGACGTTAATATTTCTAACCGATGGAAAAATGATCAGTAAGAACATGGTGTACCTGGTATTGAAAACATTGTTTAGGAGGCTAAAAGTTGAAAATAATGTTAGAGATAGGCCACAGACAGCTGTGCCACTTGAGAATTAACTGATCTGTTGCGACAGTAATTCATTCGTTATTACAAAATTGGAACAACATAAATAGCTTGTGAGGAAACGACAGATGTGTTACGCAACTGTCAGTGAATGCAGGGGAGTATTCACGAGTGTAGGTCTAAATTATCTGTTATTGTTTGATGTATTACCTTACGGTATTTTTATGTAATTCCACACACACACAACACATACACACGCACACACACACACACACACACACACACACACACACACACACATATATATATATATATATATATATATATATATATATATATATATACATACATTCATACATTCATACATGCATACATGCATACATACACATACATACATATATATATATATACATACATGCATATATATGTATATGTATATATATATATATATATATATATGAATATATATATATAGACCATGTAATGCCAAATAATTATTCATTATATATATATATATATATATATATATATATATATATATATACATAACTATATATATATATATACTCATACATGCAGCCATACATGCATACAACATATATATATATACATATATATATATATATATATATATATTATATGAATGCATGTAATGCCAAATGAACTACATTCTGTTAACTAATCTGTTGCCATTTGCAGTTTACATTTACCATTAATTTAAGAAACTAGACCATATAAAACTTCATCGAAGGACGAATACATTTTTTACTACAGTGTTGGGATAACTTTCATTTTAGGTATGCTTCTTAAAAGAAGTAAAAGAACATTCATTTCCCCTTGATATGACTTCCTTACTTGGAATTAAACTTCCCGGAAAAACATTTTTAAAGCGCAGTTTCTGAAGTTCCGGTGACTTTCCAGAAATTCTATCCTCACTCGCCCGTTAGAAATTTACGCTCGGATTGCGATATAAAAGCATACCATTTCTGTGGTATATTACGTAAATTCTAAGGAAATGACCGCTAACGACTTTTCATAGATCGTGAGAACTGAAAAAGACTATCTGAAGGAATATCGGGAGTTTTGGAAGACTGCCGAATTTTTTTTTTTATTTTCCATAATTAAGTACTCCGAGTATCTTTATCTTAGGCCTCTAATACCGTAAGGTTTAGCGTTCTCATTGATGATCTGTGGGAATCATGAACATTATTTATTCTATTTGTCAGGTAGTACATTTTTACCTTTAAAGTGGCTAACTGTCCATTTTATATATATATATATATATATATATATATATATATTATATATATATATATATATATATATATATATATATATTCTAGTTTGCCATTCGTGTATTAACCCCAAAAGAAATCTTCTAAAGTTAACGCAAACTTCAGTTGGTCCCTCATCTTTATTGTTCCTCACGTGTGGCAATAAAATGAACTCGAGTAATCAGTTAGCGACACTTAAACTTAAAGCCTTTTTTTGTCAAAGATTTTTTAAGAGTTGGTTTAGTGCAGCTTGGAACTGCACAGACGATTAATTTAACTTTTCTTTTAACTCATGTTAAACTGACATTCATGCTGGTTCTTTAGTATATTCCAGTATTGAATGAAATTTGTTAGGGCCTCTTGAATATGGGTTTTATTTATCATTAAGTTTCATATCTTGTATTGACCTTCCATAATATTGGTTTGTGGGCACTGTCAAATAAGTTTTCGTAATCAACAAAATCCATGAGGAAATATTTCTAAATATTATATATTCCATAATATTGAAATTATGTCAGTATTATGGAAGATCTTGCATATCTCTGGGATATTCCCGACAAACATGAAAAGCTTTTTGACATTATCCGTGAACGAAGAACATGCAAAGTTTATGTTGAAATCTTGTGAGGTGAATTTTTATAAAATTGTAGGGTGCTACATAGAAATGTTGGCTCTTTCCTAGATAGTGACATCCAAGGATTTTAACCCGGTATGTATCCACCTTTGCGGCGTTTTTAGGACAAACCCGTTGAGGATGACCGTTAAAACATAAACAAAAGACTGTAAATATCATAAGGATGATGACCCCAAAGAAATATTAGTCCTGGATAACGATCCCCGAATTTTGCTTGGGGTCACTATCTAAGAAAGATCCGAAATGTTTTGTCACCTTTGCTGTTTGCCCTTCTTGTGGATTTTATAGGGAAAAAATTCTTATATATAGAAGAGAATGTTTAGATTGGAGTAACAGTAGAAAGTTAACAGAATTAGAAAATAACAGATGATGCTGTTTTCTTCAGCAAAATGCCACCAAATGTATTTATGTGTACAGTATATGTGTATATATATATATATATATATATGAATATATATATATATATATATATATATATATATATATATATATATATATATATATATATATATATATATATATATAATAATATATATATATATATGAATATATATATATATATATATATATATATATATACATATAATGTATATATATAATGTATATATATATATATATATATATATATATATATATGAATATATATATGTATAATGTATATATAATATATATATATATATATATATATATATATATATATATATATATATATATTATATATATATATATATATATATATATATATATATATATATATATATATATATATCTTTATTAATGAAATGCAAAACATGTATATAGAGACATGGGGTTTAAGATAAACCTAAGGCCACCGGAAATAATGAGGACACTTCAGACCATTTTTTGTTGGAACGTTAATAAGATTCAACTCATTACTGCTATTGTTATTCAAATTGAGCCCACATTCGTATGTAAGAAAAACAAATGGAAATGAACTTGCAAAGAATATAATGCTCACCCGTGAATAAATGGAAAGAGGTAAAGGACAGTTTAATGATGATAGAGATAAATCAACAAACAACTAAATATGTACATGAACAAAAATGAAAGTTAGTACAGGAACAAGTCATCTAATATGTTTCCATATTTGTTTAGTAAATACCAGTTACGAAACAGGTCCAAACTACTCGTCGTTTAATAAGCCTAACATTTGTATGTAATGAATTCAATTTAGTCATCCATTTGTAATAGTAAATAAAAGGGCAATAAATGGGTCTCCCATTTATATCTAGTTAATGCAAGTCACGAGGGCTAACGATTATCAAATATGCCTTTGAAATGTATTTAGAAAATGTAAGTAAGAAAAAGTACCCATTGTCTAATATCTTTCTTATTTGTTCAGTAAATGGAAGTGCAAGGAACTGCCCGTCTTCCAACAAGACTTCCGTGTGTATTAAGTAAATACAGTACATGTCAAGATAACCATCACTAATTTAGTATGTCCTCTATTTTAATTTAGTAAATACAATCCAGAAGGACTACTACATTCCTTTTGTATATAGAAAATACTAGTAAGTTGAATTACCCGCCATTTACTATGCCTTCCAATTATATTTAGAGAATACAAGCAAAAAGAACTACCCATTATCAAATATGTCTTCCATTTGTATAGGATTGAATTTAGCAGGAAATGAAAGCCGTTTTCTAATGTCTCCTCCGTTTGTGGTCCAGGTATGTTGGTAATCTGGACAGTGGTCCTTCCAATTATATTTAGAGAACACAAGCAAGGAGAACTACCCATTATCAAATATGTCTTCCATTTGTATAGGATTGAATTTAGCAGGAAATGAAAGCCGTGTTCTAATGTCTCCTCTGTTTGTGTTCCAGGTATGTTGGTAATCTGGACAGTGGTGCTAGTGAAGAGCTGCTCATGGCTGTGTTTAGCCACATCGGGCCGGTTCGCAGCTGTAAATTGATACACGAGGTGAGTACCCCGTTCTATGTGCAGCTGATGTGTCGTCCACCGCTGTGTTCATTTTTAACCCAAATCTGGTGATATTTAAACATGTTTTTTCACAAAGCCAGACGATCGTGCGGAAATTGGTTATTTTTTTTAATGTTTAGATTGTTCTGTTTCTTTTAAGTTAAGTTTACTATCCGATTCTTTTGTTTGTTTGACATAATTCTTTGACTGTTTATCAATACGAGATTAAAATATCTCCCATTCGATGTCAGAAACGCTATTCACTTTAACTGATTTCGTAGTCTTCAATTTCTTTTGATTAGGTTTAACTAATAAATTAGTTTATTATATTTTTGCTGAAATATATTTGACTTTTGACTCTACCCAGCTTGGTAAAATTGCTATCATAATTCCGTTGAGATATATTTTATCTTTTTTCTGGATCCTCTGGCCGTCGACGTCCCTTCCTTGACCTGTTCTTGACCCAACGGAAAAGACCTTAAGGACAAAAATAGGAAGAAATATTTCCATCGAATTTGCCAGTGAAATTCAGAGACTTTCATTGTAATATTTTTATAAATTTTCGAATATTTCTTTTGCATCAGTTTCCGTGGTCCCACGCTAATAATATTTCAAATTATATTTATCTTCGCTTCTGGGAAATAATTATATAATTCGGTATTCATCTTTTAAAAAAAGTACATAATAATGTTATTGATGACATAGATGATCTTATCTGTTGGGAGATCAATTAAAGGAGTCCTGTTTATATCTATAATATTCTCCTTAAATAACCTTGTACGTCTTTTGTTCTTCCCGTTTTAAGTTGAACTCATTAGCTTCCTATTTGTTTATATGTTCCGTTATTTTCTGTTTTGAATTTTGATCCTGTCACAAGATAAGTTCGTCAAAGGTAAGTCTCTTTTACAACCATTTGATCTTGATTATCCCGGTGTTTTTATATATTTCTATTTTATTTGGCACTATCGTCTATGCTCTTTTGATGTTCATGTTAACCTTCTGTACAGTAGGTTTGATATCTAACGAAATACCCATAAAAGAGAGATTCTGTTCTTGAGAGATCTTTGATACTGCAAATTACGCTACGTTTATCGCCGGCTATTTACTCTCGACTTTCTCACAAGTTGTAAGTTTATGGTTTCTTAAGGACGCTCCTGAATAACTTGAGGGTAATGGAATGCCCCGTCCAGGAAGGCTATTACGAAAGGTATTAACGCTATTGGTAAGGTGATTCGGGTATGATGCTTACCTTATGCTTAGTCTCTGAAGGTTTTGTTTTTCTGAGGAATTTTTGATACTTAGAGAAATGTACTTATGGTCTCGTGGAACTTAATTTTTATCTGCGTATTTTTTTAAGGCTCCAGTAAGAAAATTTGGGTTTAATTAATGAGGGACGATCTATATTGGCTCTGTATTTATTTGACAAATTTTGGACGTCGACATGACCCCCGTAAAGGAATATACAAAACTTTTCACGGCATGATTTTAGTCGGTCGAAGAAAGTTGCTTCTCTCTATCGCCTCATTTCTCATTCATTGCGAAAAGTGGACAAGGCAGTGTAGTGTGTCCTCGTTTTAATAGCCAGTTTCTCAACGACGTGTCTCGTTTAAGATAAACCCTAACGACCGACAGGGCTGCCAAGATGACTTGGAACTCCAATAACGGAAGACCTTGATAAGAGAAATTCGGCGAGACTTGATATCTAAGTTCTCCGTTAACTTTTGAATTGGAGAATTTATGCAAAGTGTATTTTTGGAAGGAGAAGATATAAATGGTGGGTTATTATTCATAACAGTTTCATGGCCCTTGCACTTTTGTAAAGTTATATATATATAAAAGTATTATATATATATATATATATATATATATATATATATAATATATATATATATATATATATATATATATATATATATATAAATATATATATATATATATATATATATATATATATATGTATATATATATATAAATATATATATATATATATATATATATATATATATATATATATATATGTATATGTATATATATAATATATATATACTGTGTATATATATACACACATATATACATATATATGTACACATATACATATACACAACATATATATATATATATATATATATATATATATATATATATATATATATATATATATATATATATATATATATATATATATATATATATATATATATATATATATATATATATATATATATATACACACACAAGCACAAACTTTGTTAGTCTTTTCAGGTAAGGATGCTAGCCTCACACTCCAGGGTTTCTTTCTTTGGTGGTCTCTCACCTCCTCACTGACCAAAATAACGGCGCTCCGGATATCCCTGACCAGTAGCCTATAGTAGGGAAAGGTTTTATTGCCATGGAGTATCATTTATCATATATATATATATATATATATAATATATATATATATATATATATATATATATATATATATATATATATATATATATATATATATAGTATATCTATATATATGATCTATATATATGTATATATATACATTTTTAAATATGTATGTATATACATATAAAATATATATTTACAGTATCTATCTATCTATCTATCTGTATATATATATAATATAATTAATATATATATATATATATATATATATATATATATATATATATATATATATATATATATATATATATGTTACATTACTTTTAAACTATGAACATTTATTGCTGGAAATGTAATAGTCACCATCACGATAAAATGATAATACCATGGTGACTACAACTAAAACTCGATTTTTTATCAAGCTTCTGTAAAATAAATAGCGTTCAAAATATTTATCTAGATCATTATTATACATAATATATTCCACACAGCATACTGTCTCCATACCTATGCCAAAACCGAAACACATTCACACTCGCGCGCGCACACAAGCACACAGACACACACACCTATATATTTTTGACATAGGTTTGTAGACAGTATGTTTCGATCTTTTAGCAGGAGTCAACATGGTATTATCATTTTATCATGATGGTGACTCGTGAAACATTTCAGGAATAGATTTTCATCAGTTAAAGTAAAATGTGATATTATTCGCTGCAAGATAGCTTATTTCAAATTGCAATTAACTTCGGCGCTTTGTTAAATAAGTTTTCTTTTTTAATTC
>NC_089741.1:50894357-50899357 GCF_040412425.1 Macrobrachium rosenbergii
TTTATTTATTTTCTCTTTGGCTTTCATGAGGGACGTGCATGTCTCCTGGCAAGCGTTTCGTGTCGATTGCCCACAAGCTCTTTGCGTTGTTTTTGCAATGAGGTAGTGCATGTAAAATAAAAGGCTTGCTTGATCTTTTTTCTCCGTGATGCTTTCATAGTAACTTCCAAAAACCTTTAATTTTCGAATGGAACAAGTCAGAATAATATAGATCTCACGATTAGTTTGTGGCGTAACCCATTCGGCTTTTTTTTATGTAACTGTTATTATACTTTTACTTTATATATTCAGAGATAAAAGTTTCCATTTGCGTGACTTCTATCTCTTTTGGAATAAACAAACAGTGTGTATTATTTTACAGAAGCGATGAAATACATTGAGTAATATCAAGCATTTTACTGCAGTTTTTCATTTGTTGAGGTTTTGTCGTCTCCCTTGGTTCGTGAAAAATCAATACCAATACATTGACGAAATTGATTTGAAAATTACGTTTACTTTTTGAAGTAAATAATGGAGATGGAAGTTCATGCCAGCTTCGTTTTTGTGCGATTTTTTTAAGCATAGTTTGTCCTTGATTTTTAAAAAGTTTAATTTAATCTAACTTATTTATTGTGGATTTGCAAAGGATTGTTTAACCCTAACTTCTTCAGTTGTGTTGACTGAATTTATTTAACCTCTTTCTTCAATCTGTTTTTGGTGAGATTTTCAATATTTATCCCAACTTCTCCATTAAATATTCGGAGAAATTTGTCCAATTCCATTTCCTAGTTCTGGAGACTAATATCGTAACAGAGTGTCCGATCTTCATCCTTTGCAATGTCTTAATCCTCTTATCGCCCCATATACTCAAAAATCTTTTCCCCTACCAGTTTCTTTATTTTGTGGGATTTTTTTTTTTTAATAAATCTTTAGCTTTCACTTAACATCACGGAGGCGATGCCAGATTTTGGTTTATGGCCTTGTCCTTTCGACTTCTTGCTCCTAAAACTTGATTACTTACACTTGTACCAATTTATTTTCACGTGCTTCGTCGCCTCCTTCCAATGCTTACCTAGACCCGTTTTAGATCTTTGAGTCTGAGTACTCTCCTTAATAAAGTTTTCTGTAAAGTAAGTGCTTTATTTCTTTTTTCTTTGTTTTTAAGTGATTTAGTTTTTTCTGATAATCTTTGGCTCCTGACACAACTGAGGGCAGATCCTATCTGTGGGCTTCTACCCCTTCCTTGATCGTGCATTGAAAGATAGACAAATAAAAGTTGCCATCCACCTTGTAAATATCCAGAATTTATCAGTCACCGAAACTCGCCAGTCGTCCGTCTTTTCAAGTCAAGCCGTGAATCCCTCTTCTTTTTATTTTCTGTAACAAACTGTGGTCTGTTAAATGTTGTTGCCGAGTTTAACAGTTTTATCTTTCGAGTAATGGTGTGAGGCTTGAGTTTAAGAAATTTGGCCAGGGTTTTGTATAATCATTCTGTGTTGTTGCTCTTTCTTCATGAACCTTCACGTGAATATTTTTCCAGCTTTATTTTTATGTTTGTGTTTATTCGAGAATAAACTCTTCCTTGTTTGCTTTGTACAGTTTTGCACTTTTCACTTGACGCAAGCTGTGAATTGTACAAAGCAGTCGACAGAGGCAGGATGCAGCCGGAGAGAATTAGCATCATCACAAACTTTGCTACAAATTTCTTTGAGGTCCTCCCGCGATCTGTACAGTAGCAGTGTTTTATTCTGCGGTCGTTTATTTGGCTCACTGTCGCTAGCGTTCTTGGGGTAGATCATATTACTCTTGTTGGTAAAACAGGGACATTAATTTAAAACTGGTCATTTTTATTTAAAAAATGCTAATTTATATGCCTTTGTTCGTACGGGTAAAGGATGGTAATTTTTCGTTCCATATATGAATTATAAAAAATGGTGTGATTTAATGACTGGTAAATTACGTTTAAGCAAATTATTTTACAATGCATGAATGCGTCGAACAGTGCTTCCTAGTCTTAAGGGTGACGTATCTTGCGAAATGCCGGCGAAGATATATACATATATTCCACGGAGAACGTTGACAGTAAAGCGTGAAACTTCTAATGGTCCATCAAAACCTGGGAATGGGAAATTAATGAACCAACTATTAGTTTCATAGGGCCAGAATAGAAACTATTCCGCAGAGTTGACAAAGTTCGAGCGTGCGTGCGTTGAAGATTCCTTTGATGAAATGATGTTCTCTCTCTCTCTCTCTCTCTCTCTCTCTCTCTCTCTCTCCAACTCTGGAGTTATCTCAGTACGGAAGGTTTCAGTCTCGCCACGCTTCTGGAAAATGGTAATTGTAACGAGGCGCTGGCGAGAGACAAGGTTTTAAAGGTTTTGAAATTACTTTGGAAATTGCAATAAACTGATGTAAAAAAAAAAACCATGGAAAATCATGGATGAATGTGCCTGTAAAATGGTATCAGAGAACTGTAATAAAGTTATTAACTTTTAAAGTTTATAGACATCCTTGCCTTGCAACTGAATGATTTCAATAAATCGTAGAGTATTTTTGTGAAAGATAAGTTGTAATAAAAATGGGCATATAATGCAGTGAATCCATTTAAAATCATTGTAACTTATCTTGAAAAGTAGTCACTGCAATGAAGAAAGTGTAAGAATTAACCTAAATGTCTTGAAACGATAATCCATTGTTAACTTTACATAATTAATGATTCAGCATTAGTTAATCTAATCTGTTAGGTTCTTTCTTTTCAAGTGAGATACATAACATCTGTTGTAGCCAAGCTGTTCAAAAATTAGAGGAGGGGGAAAGCGAATAGGGGGAAAGATTATACAATCAACCTCGACAAAATTGCACTGGCATTTACTGTTTACAAATGCGACTTTTTTTCAAACGTCTTGAGTTCGTAAGAGAAGGATTTTCAGTCAGTGGGCTCCGACTTACTGTTGGAGACGTTCCCAGTCTGGTAACCTTGAATTGTTGTCGTTAGGTATGGAAGAGAGCCTGTCGCTTACCTGAGAACGTGGGGAATAAGACAAGATAGAGAAAGGACTGAAAATATGAGACTCTGAAGAAAAGAGTTATATATTTCTTGGTATCTAAGACCACTTATGCCTTTCTGGTTCTCAGTTGGTCTATCTATCTATCTATCTATCTATCTATATTTATTATATTATATATGTGTGTTTATATATACTTATATTTTTATGTATATTAACTTCTTCAACTTAGTGGATTACTTATGTGGAAGTCTACTTCAGTTCGAACTCTTATAACATTCTAGAATATGAATAAAAACAGAAGCTGCTTCCTCTCATTCGATCACAGCGGACATGATAATCTTCAGCGGATTTTATTTAAGTCAAATTTTTGTAGATAAACTTAAATCGAGCACAATTCTTTTTGTCTTACTGTAATACACAGAAGGGTTACTTTCCTGTCAACCTTTGTCGAAGATACTGCGTTATATGCAGTGAGTTACTCAAGAATCTTAAGTGTTTTTAATGTAGTAAGCGTGTCCTTGAAATAAACGGAAGATAGAACAATATACAATGAAGACTGAAAAGTACATTAAGCAACAATGGAAAGGAGAACGACCAAAAAATGTAAAAAAAAAATAAGAATATTTTTAAAGAGACTGGAGATGGGACTGAGTAAGAAGGGCAACTTGCCAATAAATTGGTTGGAAGAAAAAAAAAAAGTGAATAAAATCCAGGGGGGCCAAATTCAGTTGCGTAGTGACTGACGCTGAGACAAATTGGGGCAATGAGTTTGAGAGTGTCAGCCAGAGGGATTGGGTGAGGGGTTGGGGTGGAGGGGGGGCGGTTGGGGATGGGTGGGTTGTGGGGTTTGGTTAGAGGATGTCACTTCTTGTGGGAAGAGGCTGGTGTGTTATTTATCAAAATTGGCAGTCGACACAAATTTTGATTTTTATCCTTTTTTCATTTACATTTTTTCTTTCTTTTTACGTGGTAACAATCTTTTGTAAATGTAGCAAACGAACGCTGAATTTTATTTTGTTAACGCACTGGCTTTGGTGCTAGTTATATTACTATGTCAACTTAGTACTTTAGTCACATATATTGATTTTATTCTTTTGTAAACAGTGAAGTTTTTTCCTATTCTTTTCATTTCACTGTTTCATCTGCACGAAGCAAATTATGTAGTTGAAATTCACATATAAGCCAGTTTGTTGTCATACGCAAGCGTTATTCTGGATTTTATGTCAATGCTTCAGAGAGTTGAATGTACGCTAGTGAAATTCCTGTCTTAAATTCCATCTCCATTTTTATACTATAAAGTTTTGCACTTCTTAATTTTAAAAGGCACCACACATTCCGTCGACTTCAAAAGTTGGGCAGTAGCGCAAATGAGTTTTCGAAACAATGGTTTTTTTTTTATTTTTTATAGTGACGAATTCATGTTCATATCTTGTTTGCATCGTCTTTGCTATATTTTCTTATGGATAATTTTTTATATTATATATATATATATATATATATATATATATATATATATATATATATATATATATATATATATATATATATATATATATATATGTTTAGTTTTTGTATTTTAAATATACTTTATAGTAAGTAGATAAACTAGTTAAACATTGTTAATTCGTAATTATAGTTAGAAATTTATATATACGCCACAGTCTTCATCCTGTTTAGAGTAAGATCTGGAACTAATGTTATCAGGTAACGTGATTAACTATATCAGTTTAAATTCCGTATTGTGTATTGACTACGCTCATCGAATGTTTCTCTACCGTGAAAGATGCGAGTACCAGCCGACATTCAATCTGTGATAATTTTAGGGAAAATATGTAAATGAATACACTTCATTTTAGAAAATCTGGCATCTTTTACAAGCTAATGCTTGTGTTCATGAGGTGAAATTTATTTACATAATTCGTAAAAAAAAAATCAGTTGTTTTTCAAAGCAACTACTGCACAATCTTCAAATACGCTTCCCTCAATCGGTTTTTCATCTCACTCTTTTACTGA
>NC_089741.1:50904357-50926857 GCF_040412425.1 Macrobrachium rosenbergii
AAATGAAGGTGACTTCAGATTTCAGCAGTGATGAAGGTAGCTGAGGATTTGAAAACAGTGTTAAATGGGACTGAAGGAAGGAAGAACATTTTGTCGAGGGAAATTGTAATTGATTACGATTCTGAGGAGAGTTATGCGGATATTTATTTTTTCATTGAGTGAACTAAGTCAGGTGCACAAATATGAAAGGAAATCATAATCTTCTCCTTCCCCTTCTCTTACTCCTACCACTACTACTTTTAATAATAATTCTTAGATAATCATAAATATTATAATGGAAACGACAGTGGCTGCTGCTGCAGCGGCTATGCGTGGTCACTCGACTGCAAATCTAATTGTTAGTTGACATAACTTTATCTTTCTGCTTGGCTCACGTTCTTTGGAATCCCGCGTTGCACTAAAATGGAAATGTTGCTTTTATCTACTGAAACTTTCAGTTACAAAACTGTAACATGTCGGCATATCAACACAGTGCAACTCGAGGCTTAATACTTTTTTGCTTATCTTTTATTTTTGTCTTTATAATATCTTTCCATGTTCATTTTGCTGTACTTTTGTTTCTCTCTCTCTCTCTCTCTCTCTCTCTCTCTCTCTCTCTCTCTCTCTCTCTCTCTCTCTCTCTCTCTGTCTTACGCCTGAGTTCCAGTCCGTCATCTCTCTCTCTCTCTCTCTCTCTCTCTCTCTCTCTCTCTCTCTCTCTCTCTCTCTCTCTCTGACGCCCGAGTTCCGATCAGTTATTTCTCTTCCTCTCAAAATCACCAGCTCTCTCTCTCTCTCTCTCTCTCTCTCTCTCTCTCTCTCTCTCTCTCTCTCTCTCTCTCTCTCTCTCTCTCTCCATCTTACGCCCGAGTTCCAGTCAATCATTTCTCTCCCTCTCAAAATCACCAGTTCGTTTCTATCTCTCTCTCTCTCTCTCTCTCTCTCTCTCTCTCTCTCTCTCTCTCTCTCTCTCTCTCTCTCTCTGTAACACCCCCAGGATCATCATCATCTTCACTGACAGTTGCATTCCCTTTGTTATAACTCATCGCGAACGATTGTGTTCACATGAACGCCGTAGAACAATCGGAACCTTGGTGTAAATTAGGGTCATCGGAAGAGCATTTTCACAGAGGTAATTACTCTTCATCATCATTATCCTCATCGGTGAATTCGCATTACCCTCAGATTAATCTTGATTATGACACTTCCCAATGACGCTTCCTTTGTTTTCACCCCGCTCCCGTTATTATTTGCATCATTAATTTCAATGTCTTTTATCTCTTCTTCATCTTATTTATTTGGAAGTTTGTCTTTTTTATGAAGGAAGATGCATTGGCAGCGATGGTGCGGTAAAGAATAAGATGCGTTTTCAGATGATGTTAGAAGACTTGTCGGTGGAGAGATGATTCGACTTAAGACTTTTTGTGCGATAGATGTTGAGCGACATGGAGTAGCAAGATGGAGGACCAACGTCCAATGTAATTGATTTGTCATAAATACATAGTGTGTATATGTATATATATATATATATATATATATATATATATATATATATATATATATATATATATATATATATATATATATATATATATGTGTGTGTGTGTGTGTGTGTGTGTGTGTGTGTGTGTGTGTGTGTAGATATACTGTATGTATATTTACCATTCAAAGAAAAGTGTAAATGCATATATTAAAGTTATATCAGAAAACGTTATGAAATGTAGTACTGACTGCGTAACTTGTATGTACTGTAATGTAACAATTTACGTCATTGGAAATCGCGTGATTTTATTAATGAAATATTGGAGATTTTTTATTTATGGTCATATGAATGCCATGACCGACCAAGTTTAAAGGACTATAAAGTCAAAGCAAGATTAGAGATTTGCTTCGAGAAGTCGGTATACAGGGTATTCGACTTCAAAAATGCAGAACTGGTTTGGCCAAAAATGAATTTTTAATTTTGAATGGACAGAACAAAGGGGGGAAAGCATTTTATTTGGGTGCTGTTTCTCTCTGAACATTTCACGACCAACTTATGTTATTCCGAGATTTTTGTTTTATGATATTTACTCAAAGCCCGTAACCCTTTCATATACTGTCACTATGTTGTTTATTACGAATGCTTTTCACTGCTGTCAGCGGCACGCGTCCCGCGTTGCTGGCGTACCCATCGCGAAATGCGTATTTTCCTGCTCCCGTTTGTGCAACCGTTTTTTAAAGAGTGAAAGTGTAAGAGATAAGCGGTAATGTATTTCTGTCATGTGTTACATGTCATATAAAAATGCTACAGCTGCCGGCCTGGGTATGTTGAACTAGCGATTCGAGTGGCTCTTTTTTAAACGTTTTAGATTTTTTTCTGTTCTACATTTCTTGGAACACAACATACATACATACATACATTTACATTACATACATACATACATACATATAATATATACATATTGTCACGTTAAGTGATGGTTTGCGGGAACTGCTGGTTTCCCGCTCGTTCCTTGTGGATTGCTGCTCATACCTTCAAGTTTTTTTGTTTTGATGTTCTCGTCAGTGAGGCTGCCCGTTTTTCTATCGTCAGTCGGGTCCAAGTTGGCAGCAGCAAGGACTAGGTCGAAGTTTTTCAAAAGCAAGATGGAGCACGTATAGATGGAGTGTGACCATGAGTAGTCGTGTGACCACGAGCTGCTCATCTTTTGACAGCGTGAGGCTGTCTGACGTCTCCAAAGGGTATTCTGGTTGGTGGGTTTTGTCCTGTTGTGCAGCTGAGGGCTGTCTTGGGCCCCGATGGAGGACGTATGTTTGGTATTTATTTTCTGCCTGCTGCTGTTTATTTTGCCTCTTTCTTGTTTAAGCTACTTTTTTTTATAAAGTTAATTGTTTTTGATTTTGTTTAGTACTGCCTTTTGGCCATTTTCTCTATGTTTTTATCTTTTGCCAGACCTGACTCCTTGTAAATATTATAAATAAATTATTAAGCTCATTATCTGTTTTTGTTGTTTTCCCCTTTTGTTTTGCATCTGATATTTACTCAAAGAACCTGTAACGACCCACTTAGGTCGTTCATACGACTGTGACAGGGCAGCTCTGTGGCTGTTTTATTGGAGGATCGAATGTAAAAAAAAATAATCTTATTTTTTTTTCTTTTAGGTGGGGAGGTGTCACGTTAAGTGATGGTTTGGGGAACTGCTGGTTCCCGCTCGTTCCCTTTGTGGATTGCTGCCTCCTTACCTTCAAGTTTTTTTGTTTTTGATGTTCTCGTCGGTGAAATGCGTTTTTTCTATCGTCAGTCGGGTCTGCTCCCGTGGTGCAGCAACGTTTTTTAAGGTCGACGTTGGTCGAGTTTTGAGCAACAAAGTGTACGAGAGTGGAGCGTAATGTAGGTGGAGTCTGTCATGTCGTTGACCACAGCTGCTCATCTAAAAATGACAACTGAGGCTGTCTGACGTCTCCATCTGGGTATTCTGGTTGGTGGTTTTTGTCCCTGTTGTGCAGCTGAGGCTTCTTTAAGGACGTTTTTGGTATTTTCTTTTCTGCCTTGCTGTTTATTTTTGCCTCTTTCTTGTTTAAAGCTACACATTTTGTTTAGTGCTGCCTTTTTACATTGTACTTATGTTTTTACAGACCTGACTACTTGTAAATATTATAAATAAATTAACATAGCTCATTTTATCCTTTGTTTGTTGCATCTGCCGTCAGTCATGACAGCCCCGTCTAGTATATTAATGCATAATACCCATAGGTCATTATATATGCATATATATAATATACATATGTATATTGATATACATATATATACATAATTATATCATGAAAAATATATACCTTAAAGATAGCAACTGTACATATCTTTCAGAGGTTATTTTAGATGTGTAATACTAACATATGTTGATGGAAACATATTTTTTTCTTGTTGATAACTTTAAAAACAAGAAGAATTTAGTAGAACAGATTTCTGTCATGGCCTTTCAAACACCAGTCCGGTACGAGTCACTGAAACCACCGAGAATCTCCATCGTTATATGTAGCCTTTGTATTTTTGTGTTAGCAGGATAACTTAAGATCGGACCGACACACTTCGATAATGCTTGACACACAGATTTATTAGTTGATCTTGTTAAGATTGACTTTTGGGAGGAGCTGAAAAGGATTTGAGATGATTTCTGTGAAAGCAAATCGTAAGCACTGTGTAGTTTTCGTGAAAAAAACTCATGCCACAGTAGGTCGCGTAATTATGAACCACATCTTTTTCTTTGCTTGAATCTTCAGCTGGTGGAAATAGTCAACTAACTATAAACTCAAGAGGGCTCCAAAGGGAAATCAACCTGCAAGAGATTCAAATTGAAGGAAGGGGTGATAAATAACTAAATATGATGGAACAGAAACTAAAACTGGTGCACCTGAATTCACAAGACGTCAGCAGGAAGCAAGGATGAATTTGCTCCTCACTTAAACAATTGGAGAACATAAGTTATGCATATAGATGACTAAACACATATTCATGTAAATTTTCCTTTCGCAGATTTCACAACAAATTTCTAATGTTGTTTTACTTCAGAATTACATTACTTCCTTTCTTCCATTTTCCTTCATCGATGTCAAGAGCCTTCGAAAATGGACGGGGAGCTTGTGTCATATTCCAAAGACACCACGGTAGTCTCTCCTCTTGTAGGACAGGAAAAAAACGAACATTTCGATGCAGCTGTAACCTCTTTTTTTTCTTCCTGTAACTGAAACGAAGCCGCCGTTGCCCCTCCTTTATCTTTACGGGGTTCTCGTTCCCGGTTCCCTTTGTCGTTCTTTACTTTGCAGCTCTTTTGTTAAAGTTTCGACATGCCGGGTTCGGTGGGGATTGGCGCACTCGCCAGAGAAGGCAAATCCAAGTCCCTGGTCTGAGGTTTGTTCAGGAATGTAAAGATTTAAAAGAAATTAAATGTCATTTCCTCTCATGAAATGGGAATGAGGTGACACTAGTGAAGAGGAAGCTAATAAGTGTATTAAAAAATTCGTAACCGGAAACAGATGGGAGATGACAACATTAATGAGACATTGATAATCTTCCTGATGAGATTCGTTATGCAAGCGTGATTACACAATCATGAACTAAGAGACGGGTAGAGGAGGCTAAATGGGATTTCCCTGAAGCTGATCTTTGCCTGATGACAGAGATGAATGTAACCTTTATGACACTGCCTTTTTCCCAGCCCCACATCCTAAACCCCCACCTCCACCCAACATCCCACCCTTACCCTTTATGACACTACTTCCACACACACACACACACACACACACAACCTCGCCCCGCTTCCCCAGATCCTAACTCCAATCCACCATCCCCACACACAAACGACATTAAAGACTGATGATGAATCTCGACGATGAATTTCGAGCAACGTCGGTCTTATTCTTATTTTAAAGATGAAATGTGATTAATTGATTCTTTTTTGAGAGAGAGAGAAGATGTTGTTGCTGTTATCTAAAAATAAAATTACTTATGTTACCTAAAATGAATTGATAAAATAATGTTAAAACTCATAGCAATAATACCGCTGAAGGTGTAAAAATATACAAACTCACTAGCGTGAAAAAGTAAGAAAGCACAAAGTAAAAGAATCGTAAGTAATTTAAAAATTTTGGCAATAGCAAGTTTCCTATCATTTGTGCCTTTTCCAAAAATTACTAAAAAATAAGAAAAACTGTTTAGTCTTTTATCAGTTTTTTTAAATAAAAATGGGACAGAACTTTTTTGGTATCGCGTTGGTACCTAGAAACGTTTTAAAGCTATTTGAACTTTTCCCTCAAAATTTCGTTAAAATCAAATGAGCTGCTAAATAAGGATTTATGCTAATTGGAGACTGATTTCCTTAACGCCACCGCACATACAAAAAGGATGTTCAGTTACTCATGACTATTGTATGTAATAAAATTGATAGGAGATCGGCTGGTAACATACTCTCTAGCCTCTTCTTTATATTCAGGAGTTTGTCTGTGTTGTATGTGCACACGTAATGCTGTATACACACACACACACACACACACACACACACACACACACACACACACACACACACACACATATATATATACATATATATGTGTATATATATATATATATATATATATATATATATATACATATATATATACACACATATATATCACACCTAAATACAGGACATAATTTCCTTGAAGATGAATGAATGATGGTATTTACTTTGTCATCTGTTCATTCTTGTCATTTCCTCCGAAGGTATTTTGCATGGAGATTTATATCCGCTGGTATTTTCTGGGATTTAATTTCCTTAATAAAGCAGAGTATTAGAGTGAGAAACGAGGTAGTTGTAAACTTCCTCTTCCTGGAAAGAAAGATTAATTTTCGTAATCTTCGTAAACAGATGCTGGAGAATTTTCACTTTGGAAAGTTTTTCATTTCATTTCCTGCAACAGACAAAAAAAACGTGATTATCATTCTGAATCAGATATATATATATATATATATATATATATATATATATATATATATATATATATATATATATATATATATATATATATATATATATATTACAATATACACATAATATATTTACATATAACATTTTTTTATTTCAGTAACCATCAATAACATTATATGCTACCATTTTTCATTCCTTGAAGTCTAACATAATTGATTATGTATGCCTGTGATTTTTTCTCATCACAACGCTGACAGCAACTTACTTTTATTCTTATTAACGAAATGGGAGCAGGATAACATTTACCACATTAAATTTACCAATTCAACAACAGTGCAGTTATCTGACTTCTAAATCATATGAGGTTATAGGCATATGTTACATACTCTCCTTATTATGCCTATTTTTTCTACTAGAATGCATAAGCTCAAGAATAAATAAAACACCGCGGTAACGTATACAGACGCCTTCATTAAGAATGCCTGCTGTACTCTTCATGAGATGTCTTTACTACTAATTGTCACTAAGACAATAACATGCTGCTAGGCAGTATATATATATATATATATATATATATATATATATATATATATATATATATATATATATATATATATATATATATATATATATAATAATGTGTGTGTGTGTGTGTGTGTGTGTATGTGTATGTATATATATATATATATATATATATATATATATATATATATATATATATATATATATATATATATATATATATATGTGTATGTGTGTGTGTGTGTTATCAGGTAATCAACAGGAACTTTAGTGGATAGGAAAATTACATTAAAGCTAATAATTTTAATTTCAAAATTAATGTTACAGCTTCTGAGACGATTTACAAAATCCACGTTATATTTAGTTAACGACTTGATAACATTTTTATTTGTGTATTAAGGAATGTAAATTAACTTTCAATGGTAATTTCTATGAGCAGAAATTTGTCATAGCGTTGGGAACCCTTTGTCTCCGCTTTTAAACAACATTTACATGGAGTTTTTCGAAAAGAAACTTTTATCAAATATTTTACCGGCTAATGTTCTTTGGACTAGGTATGTCGAAACATATATTTGTGTATGGCCGTTGTGTGAGGATGTGAACCGATTTTTAATTAGATTAAATGCGCCAGTTCCTTCTATAAAATTCACACTTGAGGAAGAAAAACATTCCATTTTACCCATTTTTATTATTAGATGTAAGTGTGCAGAGACACGGTAACAGATTAAAATTTTCAGTTTTTAGGAAACCTACAAATGGATGTCCTTACATTCACTTTTACGCCAGTCATCATTTGAAAGTTAAACTCTCAGTATTTTCTTCAGTGTTTTTAAGAGCATTAAGAATTTGTTGTCCTGAATTTTTAGAAGACAAGATTGTGAAGATTTATGATATTGCTTTCAAATTGAAGTACCCAACATTTTTAGTTGATGTTGCTTTAAGAAAAGTTAAGAAAACATTTTATGCATTATGACCATGTACAAACTTTTGATCGTTGTAATTTGCTTGTTTTACCTTTTGACTATAGATTTCTTTCTTTGCCAAAAGTGCTTAAAGTTTTTAATGTTAATGTTGTATTTAGTGACACCCAGTCTGTGAGAACAATTTTGATAAAAAACTCTCCCCATTTACAAACAGGCTGCATATACGAAATTCCATGTAGAGATTGTAATAAAAGATATATCGGTCAAAGTGGTAAACCGTTAACATCAAGATTAAATCATCATAACTATTGCGTACGGGTAGGAAATACATCGAGTGCCCTCTTTCTGCATATAAACAATCTTGATCACTGGAAAAATTCAAAGGAAATTTAATTTTGTAGAGATGTTATTAAAACAAACATTATAAAATCTAGCATAATAAATCATAAGTCAAGTAGTGTGTATATTGTTAATAATAGACAATATAAGCTAGATAACTGGCTAACGAAATTTGTTGTTGAAAACTTAGTAACTATGCAATAGACTGCTTAGTAGTTTCAATTCCTTTTGTAGTATTTATCCCTGAAGTGTCATTCTTGGTTGTGGACCATTTGCTTCTTGGTTAGGCTGTTTGGTGGTTCTGTGTTTTACTTTTTTTTCGTTCTTATGTTTACCTTTGAAATTTCGAAGCTCGTTTTCATTCTTATATTGTACTCGATGAGGTGTATCAAAAATACACGAAAGCGCTAGGTACTGCTGCTTTTCATTATTTCCTGCTGGCTCTTGATGTATGTATGTATATATATATATATATATATATATATATATATATATATATATATATATATATATATATATATATATATATATATATATATTCATTTGACGATTTTAATAATTCGTATTTTACGAGTCCATTATGTTATATACCTTGTATGCCGTAAGTTATTACCCCGAGCTGAGAATCGATATGTTTATGCAACTTGTATATATCGTGTATGTAGGTTAGGAGTGAATAATTGTCAACGAAAGATATCCGTTCCGAGGACGTGCCAGATTTATATCTGAATATTAAGGCGAATTTCTTTCGCGTTGCACTGTTTAAGAGCCTCTAGTTAGAAAGATGGTCGTCGTATTCTGAGTTCCGTGAGCTATTATTCTCTCGCAAAGTAAACAGAACTGCAGTGTATATATTTAATGGATTTATTTTTTTGCGTTAAAGTTGTATAAACCGGCACAGTTAGCCCCCAGCCTCACCGAATGTCGTTTTTCCGCTAGTCGTTCTCCACGGTTGGCAGTTTCGTAGAGCATAAAAATCCAAATAGACCATTTCCTACCTTTTGTTGTCAGTGGTCTTATCAGAATGATCCGGCTGGGAGGGTTGGTGGGGGGTGGGGGTCGATGACAGCTATTGGCTGGTACTGGGAGGGGTGGAAGCTAAAGAGAATTCTGAAGAATACAACTTTCGTTTTTCATAATAATTGGAATTCATTTACTCACTGCGAATAAAAAAATTAAGGTGTTATCTTTTTGGGGGGTCTAAAACGCGATTATTTTGAACAAACGCCAAGGGATTAGCATAGTTTAAATTCAGTATGAAAATTAAAAAAATAAATATTACCAAGGATGTTTGTATATATGCTCATTTAAGCTAATCTACGAAATGAACATGAAATAAAAGATAACGTCGACTCTTCTTTTTGCGCATGGGGTGTTGATGCACCTGCTGAAATAATTCAATTTTTTTTCTATTTCTGACTGTTCTCCGCAGGCATGTATCAACTTCTTTATGTGCTCTTAATTAAAAAGAAGCGTTTTTGCAGCTTTAAATGGAATAAACTTATCATGACTGGGGAGAACCTCTTTTTGGAATAATATTAGATGAATTAAAGTTAACCTCCTTAGCTATCATTAGGACTTTTTCTTTTTTTTTTTTTTTTTGAGGGCGGTTCTTTGACATACTTCATCTCTGCTGTAAGATCGTCTGTTACTTATATCGCCAGCAGGCATTGATCTGTCGTTGAGCCTCATTAGGCATCGCATAGGATTCCTCTACTTGTCATGATTTATGTAGTCGCAAAATATACACTTGGAAGCATGTTTGTGCATATATATATGTATACATATATATATATATATATATATATATATATATATATATATATATATATATATATATATATATATATATGTATGTATATACAGTATATATATATATATATATATATATATATATATATATACAGTATATATATATATATATATATATATATATATATATATATATATATATATATATATATATATATACAATATATATATATATATATATATATATATATATATATATATATATATATATATATATATATATATATATATATATTACAAATTTACGTGCATACGTTGGTTCTCATTAAGATTTTTTTTCTTTGCCTTTTCTTCCGATATAGTTAAAATATGTCAAATGATATTTAATAGTACGCCAGCCGCCTTAAATTCAGGAGATTCATTGCGCGCTTCTTCGTTCGTGGAAAGAATATAGAATCGGGTGTTCCAAGGATGACTTTGAGATGCCTTAGCATCTACACGTTACAGAACTGGAAATCGGGTGACTAGGTAAAAAACTCTTCCGGAAAATTTCAGGTTCCTATTTCTCCCTTTTATGGCAGCAGTTTTATTCTCGTTATATAATGTATATTCTCTTCTGCTGTCCTTTTGATGGGTTCATGATTAATGATTTTAATGTGATTATATGGTCATATGCATTGTATTTTAGATTCTTGCGTTTTAATATGCCTTTTGAGATGTATCAGTTCATTTGATGTAAAGCACTTTCAGTTATAATTAGTTTTCATGAATTTTTATTCAACCTTTTGATTACAAAGTAACAGTTCTGGTTCTAAAATCCTTATTTTTCCTTCAGTGAGGAGTGAAAATTATCGTCCGAGTTAACTCATTTACAGAGGATTAAAAGCTCCAGTTGAGAAATCTTAATGGGAACATTAACTGCGATGCACTCAGTTGTAAATTCCAGAGATGAATTTGTAGATTTCGAAAAAAAGGAAATTATTATAATACCACTAATTATATTTCAGAAATTTATGATTTTTTTCTGTCACTAATCATATTTGTTCGCTAAATTACCTAAGGATATAAACATATTCTTCTGTGTCCTCAAAGAGATAATATCTCAACTTTAATTATTTAATGAAACAAGACCATTCTGTTTACGGCATAAAAGCACGCCGAAAAGATCAGTAGATGTCAGACACATTTTCATTTCATCAGGATGGTCTCTCATTCTAGTTCTTCGTAAGTGTATCCAGTTACAAAATCTGTAGATTTTCTATTAATGTTTATATCAACAGTGAACATTTTTGTCAGAAGGGTAAAATGAATGTTATGCTTAAGTAATCTTGCTTAGATTTAATTAAATTACTGTCTCTTTGTAACACTATACGTGTTAGTGCCTGCGTAAAGCATTCCAGTTTTTTTGTCAAAATAGAGACTTTGAATGTTAGTGATTTCTTTACCTCAACTCTGTTAGTTATACAAATATCTTTTTCAGATTTTACCCAAGAATTGAGAATTGTAGATTTTAATGACAGATATCTAGATAATTTTAGTCAGTTATTAAATCGCAATAATTGAATTACCATTGCTCAAAGATACTGGTGTGTTGCCCCTCGAGCTCTGTAGAAAAGTAACACGACTTAAGTTATTTGACACAACAAAGGAAAAGACGGAAATTACAGTACTGTATGGATGAGATTATTGAAAGGCCTCACTTCACACTGCATGTAACTGAAATCCATTTCAAGGATCTTAAGGTGTACAGTTACATGAAACCTTCACTCTCAAGTATTAGCAGAATGAGAAAGTAGCTTTACTGGAAAACTACTCCACTCCAGGGTATGATTAAAAATACATTACTTCCTGCCGGCAACAAGGTTACAACGTTATATAAGGCTAGAAATAAGATACCGACTTTACACACCATGTCCTCTCTCTCTCTCTCTCTCTCTCTCTCTCTCTCTCTCTCTCTCTCTCTCTCTCTCAAATTCTGTTTTATTTAAAGTGGATTGCTCATGTAACGATGACTTGCCCGAAGGATCTTTTTTATGTTAAAATTGCTTATTCATTTTGTTACAGTTTCTGAGATTTAAAAGATGAGAGGAACCCAATATTTTGGTCCTTAACATTTCCCTCTTTAGATACGAAGAGAAAATGCGTTAATTTTTGTTATTAAAGCTCAAGTTAATAACAATACTCTTTTGAAATGAAATAGCACTTTGTTTTCATATAAGGCCCCAGAGTATTAACAGTGATTAATTCGATACAAAGTTCTGAAAAAATAATAATTGTTAGAGTGTTTTGAAAAATGACAAATCTTTAGAAAAACAAGTAAAAAATGCGCAGAAGTTTCTTCGGCGCAATCGAGTTATCTGTACAGCGTATAATCAAGAACACCGAAAATAGATCTGTCTTTCGGTGGCCTCGGTATAATGCTGTATAAGCCGCGGCCCTTGAAACTTCCAGCCACGGCCCGGTGGCGGCATGTCCTATAACTAGAGGGCTGCAGTTTGGTATGTTTGATGATTGGAGGATGGATGATCAGCATACCAATTTGCAGCCCTCTAGCTCAGTAGTTTTTGAGATCTGAGGGCGGACAGAAAAGTGCAGACGGACAGACAAAGTAATCGGAATAGTTTTTGTTTACAGAAAACTAATAACGCGCGCTAAACTCATGAAACGCCTTAATAAGCAACATGGGTTCAATTTACCTCAGAGAGTTAGGACAGCAACGTCCTTGAGATTCTAACAAATTTTTAATGTTGCAATAGTAGCTAAACTTGTTACTAAGTCTCACGAACAACCTAGATGGAAAAGGGCTTCGGGCTAGTGAAATCCCCACGGTAGAGTAATATAAAATCCCCACGGTGCGGAATGTGAGCAAAGTTATCAAGAAGGGGACCTCAACTTAGGTTTCTCCTCTGGTCCTATTCCCTTGACATCTCGATGAAATTTGGTGGAAGAGAAAACTTCCAAGAATAAAATAAAAAATAAAAAAAAGATATGCTTCTGGCGTTCTTAGAGAGTGTGTTTTTTATTATTTCCTTCTTTAGAATGTATACTGGAACATTTTGGCATCTACCTCTTTACATTTCTCGCCTTTTGATCTGCTTTAATGCCCGTTTCCATGAGGTTTTACAAATGTTGGACCCTCCGGTCAGGTCAAACATCCTTTACTAACGTTATGGATCAGGTAATGG
Source organism: Macrobrachium rosenbergii (assembly GCF_040412425.1). Classification (NCBI taxonomy): domain Eukaryota; kingdom Metazoa; phylum Arthropoda; class Malacostraca; order Decapoda; family Palaemonidae; genus Macrobrachium; species Macrobrachium rosenbergii. Next base: position 50,917,507 of record NC_089741.1, read on the forward strand.
TATCCTAACAAGCCACTGATTCTGTCAGATTTGCTCACTAGGATGGACTTAGTTCTTAAATTGGTTCCCCTTTTTGTCTGTTAGCAGAGACAACGAACAAAGAATGGTTTTTTGGCATGATTCAATGTGGTTGCACTTACTCAAGTCTTTTATGCTTGTTTTATAGGACCGAACGCTGTTTCTGTGTTCTCTTAATGAGTAGCTTAATTCAATAGATGACTACATTTTCATCAGTGTTCAGAGTTCCATGTCAGTTTAAAAGCGGGGAACAATTACGGAGTAAATAAATTTGGCTTGACTGTGACTGAATCGTTTGAAAGGCCTTTTTGAAATGGAGAAGGGAACGAGCTTCACGGAAAACATGACCTTATTTCTATTACTTGACAAGCTTAAGTCAGGCTTATTTTTTCACCGGTGGCAGTACATTTCTGAAAGTTTTCAGCCAAAGAGAACTGTATATCAAGGAAATAATAAAGAATGAAGATTAAAATAAGCAAACGGGTTAATACTGAGGGATTTTCATTTGACCCAAACCTATCCACCCAGTTCCTCCCAGGAGGCCCCGTCCCCTTCATCAGTCAACCTCAGGAAGATGTCTTTTGTAGGGGCGGTGGGGCGGGAGAAGAATCCGTCTCTTCCTCACCCCGCCGGCACCAATGACAAACATCGATCACGAAAGCAGCTATCATCGCCATCAACACCGTAAACGAGGAAGCCACGCTCCCACCTTAATAACATAGACTAATGTACGAGTGGCTGTCTTGGATTTCTGCCAGCGTCGACTCCTAACTCTCTCTCTCTCTCTCTCTCTCTCTCTCTCTCTCTCTCTCTCTCTCTCTGTCTTTACTTCGCTAGGGCTTTCCGCCCTACCGGACCTCCTTCTTCCATGCCCATCCTTCCCTTCCTCGTGCTCTCTGTCCCAGAACCTATTTTTTTTTTTTTTTTTTACTTTTTTCCCTCCATCTCCCCTTTCTCTTCCAGGCCCCTCACTACTCTTCATCATCTTGTCTCCCCCGACCGAGGTACATTCCGCAACACTGGCTTTCCATAAGCAAAATCTTGGGCTGAAGTCATTAAAAACAGCCAGCATCATTTATTGACCTGTCCCGTCAGTCGAAATCATTTCTCCATTTTTTTTTTTTTTTTTTTTTTTTGGTGGGAGTGTGGTGGTTTCTTCGCTACTGATTTTTTTTCATACTACAGAGCTATCGGCGGAGATGCCTAGTGTTATTTGACGGCTGCGTTTGCTAAAAATCTATCGGCAAATCGGTGGTCTTTTGCTCGGTAAAAGTCGTCAGTAGCCATCGTTAACGTCTGTGACGTTCTGTATTTTTGTATTTTTTTTTTCCGCCGGTCAAATTCCGTTCTGTTGTCCGTTTGCACGTACGTTTTGCTCTGGTTATGTTATTTCCTGAGAAAAGACATTTACTTCTCCTTTATTCAGAGGGTGCGATAAAGCGAACCTGCATTATTTTAATGAAAAGCTAAAATCTTGCGATAATCATATATATACTGCATATATATATATATATATATATATATATATATATATATATATATATATATATATATATATATATATATATATATATTATATTTAATATATATGTTTATGTGTATGTATGTAGATACAGACATGAATGTATGTACATGTGTGTTGGGTGGTTCGTTTCCCGGACTGCTGCCCATTTTTTAAAGCTGAGGCTTAAAAATGGTACCAGGCCAGTATAGTTATCCTTATTGCTAAGCACCGGAATGCTCTACTGGTATGGCACAACCTATAAAAGGGATAAAGTGTATATAGTAAACAAACGTATTAATATATATATATATATATATATATATATATATATATATATATATATATATATATATATATATGTATATATATATATATATATATATAATATATATATATATATATATATATATATATATATATATATATATATATAATATATATATATATATATATATATATATATATATATATATATATATGATATCACCGTGATTCATATTCAATCAGTAATAAAACGTCCTTCAATATCCAATTCGCTCTACCTCAGAAATAATATATTTTTTCATATATATACCGGAACAAAGTAGCCATTATCTTGTCCGTGGAATAAGTTGGCAGTTGGTAAGAGCTGGAAATGATTACCGAGAAAATTTTTTAACGAAATAGAAAATAGACATAAACAAGCTGCACATACATTAATGGTGGTTATCGTTCCTTTTCGGAGCATGAGGGGTATTGTTTCCAAAATCATGCAAACCTAGAACGTTATTAATGTATTGGAGTAGGAATCTCTCTGCGCTTTACGTCAAACCACGCAGAACAGCCGATGTGCTTGCGCCAATGCTTGCAGGTTTATGGTGTGCTGCCGGTTGCGAATATTGTCGAAATGTTGCAGTGGACCTCGATATCACAGTCCGGGTTGGAATGCTGCAACAGACCTCGTTAGTATCGCTCGTTTTAGAATGTTGCACCGAACTTCAGCAGCATCGTTGGTATTGAAATGATATACCGGACCTCGTTAGTCTCATCATTTTAGAAATGTTGAATTGGGTCTCGTTAGTATCGTTATTTTTGACATGCTGAATTGGGCCTCGTTAACATCGTTATTTCAGAAATGTTGAATTGGGCCTCGTTAGTATCGTTATTTTTAAATGCCTAATTGGGCCTCGTTAATGTCGTTATTTCAGAAATGTTGAATTGGGCCTCGTTAGTATTGTTATTTTTGAAATTCTGAATTGGGCATCATTAATATCGTTATTTTAGAAATGTTGAATTGGGCCTCGATAGTATCATTATTTTTGAAATGCTGAATTGGGCCTCGCTAATATCGTTATTTCAGAAATGTTGAATTGGGCCTCGTTACTGTCGTTATTTTAGAAATGATGAATTAGGCCTCGTTAGTATCGTTATTTAAGAAATATTGAATTAGGCCTCGTTTGTATTGTTATTTCAGAAATAATGAATTGGGCCTCGTTAGTATTGTTATTTCAAAAATGTTAAATTGGGCCTCGTTTGTAATGTTATTTTAGAAATGTTCAATTGGGCCTCGTTAGTATCGTTATTTCAGAAATGTTGAATTGGACCTCGTTAGTATCGTTATTTCAGAAAAATGTTGAATTGGGCTTCGTTAGTATCGTTATTTCAGAAATGTTGAATTGGGCCTCGTTAGTATCGTTATTTCAGAAATGTTGAATTGGGCCTCGTTAGTATCGTTATTTCAGAAATGTTGAATTGGGGCTCGTTTGTATCAATATTTCAGAAATGTTGAATTGGACCTCGTAAGTATCGTTATTTCAGAAATGTTGAAATGGGCGTCGTTAGTATTATTGAATTGGGCATCATTAGTATCGTTATTTCAGAAATATTGAATTGGGCCTCGTTAGTATCGTTACTTTTGAAATGTTCATTTGGGCCTCGTTTGTATCGATATTTCAGAAAAGTTGAATTGGGCCTCGTTTGTATTGTTATTTCAAAAATGTTGAATTGGGCCTCGTTAGTATCGTTATTTCAGAAATGCTGAATTGGGTCTCCTTTATATCATTATTTCAGAAATGTTGAATTGGGCCTCGTTTGTATCGTTATTTCAGAAATGTTGAATTGGGTCTCCTTTATATCATTATTTCAGAAATGTTGAACTGGGCCTCGTTTGCATCGTTATTTCAGAAATGTTGAATTGGGCCTCGTTTGTATCGTTATTTTGGAAATGTTGAATTGGGCCTTGATAGTATCGTTATTTTTGAAATGCTGAATTGGGCCTCCTTAGTATTGTTATTTCAGAAATGTTGAATTGGGTCTCGTTTATATCATTATTTCAGAAATGTTGAATTGGGCCTCGTTTGTATCATTATTTCAGAAATGTTGAATTGGGCCTCGCTTGTATCGTTATTTTCGAAATGTTGAATTGGGCCTTGATAGTATCGTTATTTTTGAAATGCTGAAATGGGCCTCCTTAGTATTGTTATTTCAGAACTGTTGAATTGGGCCTCGTAAGTATCGTTATTTTTGAAATGCTGAATTGGGCCTCGTTAATATCGTCATTTTAGAAATGTTGAATTGGGCTTCGTTAGTATCGTTATTTTAGACATGTTGAATTGGGTCTCCTTAGCATGGTCATTTTAGAAATGTTGAATTGGGCCTCGTTAATATCGTCATTTTAGAATGTTGAATTGGGCCTCGTTATATATCGTTATTTTAGTGATGTTGAATTGGACCTCGTTGATATTGTTATTTTGGAAATGTTGAATTGGACCTCGTTAGTATCGTTATTTTAAAAATGTTGAAATGGGCTCGTTAGTATCGTCATTTTAGAAATGTTGAATTATGCCTCGTTAGTATTGTTATTTTAGAAATGTTGAATTGGACCTCGTTAGTATTGTCATTTTAGAAATGTTGAATTGGGCCTCGTTAGTATCGTCATTTTAGAAATGTTGAATTGGGCCTTGTTAGTATCGTCATTTCGGAAATGTTGAATTGGACCTCGTTAGTATCGTTATTTTAAAATGTTGAGCTGGACCTCGTTAGAATCGTTATTTTTGAAATGTTGAATTTGGCCCCGTTAGTATCGTCATTTTAGAAATGTTGAATTGGACCTCGTTAGTATTGTTATTTTAGAAATGTTGAAATGGTCCTCGTTAGTATCGTTATTTTAGAAATGTTGAATTGGGCTTCGTTAGTATCTTTATTTTAGAAACGTTGAATGGGCCTCGTTAGTATCGTTATTTTAGAGATGTTGATTTGGACCTCGTTACTATTGTTATTTTAGAAATGTTGAATTGGACCTCGTTAGTATCGTTATTTTAGAAATGTTAAATTGGACCTCGTTAGGATTGTTATTTTAGAAATATTGAATTGGACCTCGTTAGTATCGTTATTTTAGAAACGTTGAATTGGACCTCGTTATCATCGTTATTTTAGAAATGTTGAATTGGACCTCGTTAGTATCGTTATTTTAGAGACGTTGAATTGGACCTCGTTAGTATCGTTATTTTAGAAATGTTGAATTGGACCACGTTAGGATCGTTATTTTAGAAACGTTGAATTGGACCGCATTAGTATCGTTATTTTAGAAACGTTGAATTGGACCTCGTTAGTATCGTTATTGTAGAAACGTTGAATTGGACCTCGTTGGTATCGTTATTTTAGAAATGTTGAATTGACCTCGTTAGTATCGTTATTTTGGAAATGTTGAATTGGGCCTCGTTAGTATGATTATTTTAGAAATGTTAAATTGGGCCTCGTTAGTATGATTATTTTAGAAATGTTGAATTCGACCTCGTTAGTATGATTATTTTAGAAATGTTGAATTCGGCCTCGTTAGTATGATTATTTTAGAAATATTGAATTGGACCTCGTTAGTATCGTTCGTCTTAAAATGTTTTGAGATATTGTAGTGGGCATTGTTAGCACTTGTAGAAAAGGCATTGCACCATTCAGTATGGTTGAAGTGGTGAAGTATATGTCTGTCGGTGAGAATGTTGCAGTAAGTAGCATTATCGCTGATGAGGATAAGTTAGGATCGTGGTGAAATGTTCTGCTGAGCCCATCTTGTCATCAGCAGTTTTCCTGTTTATGTTTTATATATTTAATGGATTCTCCTACGTAGGGGTGAGCACCTCTGCCGATTTTAATGTTATGTTGCCCTGGGTCTAGCTTGCGCTTGCAGCGTTCGTGGTGATATGTTACTCTTCCAATAAGAGCTAAAACGTTTTTGGTAAAATTATTTTCTGGATCGTCTTTTCATCAGCACCAACTGTGGGGTGGAGATGCCGTATACATGCTTGAGGTCAGTTGTAACGTTCGTTTGCAAAGATAAATCTGGAATAAGAACGAGTTTTTTTTATTGGCTTATTTGTAGAACAGCTCAAGATTTTATTTAGTCCACTGTGCAGTCTCTGTTGGTTCAGGAACAATCTTTAGATAGGGTGGTTCCGGGTGTTAGTCATCCTGTTCTCGGAGAAATATTTCAGATGAAATTGTATATATAAATTGTGTATATATAAATTGTACATATATATATATATATATATATATATATATATATATATATATATATATATATATATATATATATATATATATATATATATATATATCTGTGTGTACATGTATGTGTGTGTGTTCTAATAAGTATTTTAGATTAAACACTTAAGATGATGGTAAGATGACAGAGGTGAGATGGCATGAAGGAAACAATAAGGATAGCAGGCTATGAGCCAAAGATTGGGAGGGAGATTGGATTGTTTATGAAAGCCAGTGTTGGAATTGAAATAAAGAAGGTGGAAACTGAAGAGATGATTTGTTGGTGTAGTATTTGTTATCTAAAAGTAATCACAAGGGTGAGAGGTCTGGGGATACGGTTAAGGAGTGGGAAAAAGTGTTAGCTTGAGTAAAAGGATGGATCTGTGTGCTTTGAGATGGTTTGGTCATGTGAGGATGATAGGTTAATGGAAAGACTATACAGTTCTGAATTGCTGGGGGAATAAGTAGAGGAATCCCAGAAAGTAACCGATAGATGAAGTGAAAATGTCTTTTTGAAATGAGGGATTTCAGCATCCATAAAGCGATGAAGTGAGCCCAGATATAAGGGGAATAGCATAGGGTGTGTAGGAATATTCGATGGGTTGCTGGTGAACCATTCTGTATAGCTGTAAGTAGCAGCCAGTGTTGGGGAGGTGGATCACCAGTGTGTGTGGAGGTGATTATTGTTTTCATCCCTTGGACCTTACTACCACGTTAGGGAAATCGGTTTAATTTATATATATATATATATATATATATATATATATATATATATATATATATATATATATATATATATATATATATATATATATATATATATATATATATATATATATATATATATATATATAGTGTTCAGAAATTAGAGCCCCCTTCTCTGCATAAACTAAAATTGCTATGGACAAAAACAAAAGTAATTCGTAACAGGCATTTATTTAAGTTTCTCTCTGAGTATTTAATATTTTGTGTAGCCTCCATCTGCCTGTACCACAGCCTGCATTCTTGAGGGGTATGATTTCAACAAGTCACAAAAAAGCTGAGACTCAAACTCTATTTCCCTGGGCACTTCGGTCACCTCTCTTTGCAGGTCGTCGAGTCTTGGTATATCATCGTAGTTCACTGTGCGTGCTTCAACACGATCCTTCAAGATACTACCAATGTTTTCACACACATTAAGGTCAGGGGAACTACCTGGAAATTCACTTGATGAGAAGAAATCGATACCACTATTTCGAAGCAGCTCCTGTGTCTGAAGAGCCTTGAAACATGCAAAAATGTGACTTCTTCAACAGATAATACATTTTCAGGATCATTGAGGAAAGGAAATACTCCACCAGTAAGCACAGTTTCTCTGAAGTATTCGCCATTCCATGACTCCTTTTTCTTTGATGATCCACATTAACCGTTTGGCTGTTAAACAGAAAAAAATTCCCAAACATTCAGGAAATTTCACAACTTGGCGATAGCGCACATATCGCTGATATCATCCAACTTTGCAGCCCAAATGATGTATTTTTATGATTTGGCTTCCTGAATGTGTAAATGAAGAATTCATCTGATGCTGCAACATGGAGAAAGTCAGCATCATCCCAATCTTTAAGAAATGAACCACAAAACCATGCACGGTCTTCTCTCTGTTGCTGAGTGATGTTGGGCTTGGTGATAGCATGAAATGGCTTGATACCAGATTTTTTCAACTCATGATATACAGCGTTATAACTTCTCTTCTTTCCCCTTGTTGTTTCTAGTTCAAGCGCCAATTTATGTAAAGACTTTCTTGGTCTACCCACTGCCTCAGCTGTGATGTCTTGTGACTCCTGAGAAAGGACTTCAGGCCTTCCAAGATTGTCACTCTTTTTGCGACGACAGTCATATGGATTTTTGTTCCAGTTTCTTTTAACAAAGGATTCATCTCTTTTAATGTATTTAGCTATCCAGGAACATAAAATGAAGGATGCACCAGCATCCCTGGCCTCTCTGAAGGTTATAGCCCGGATTTGGTCAATCCATCTGATTTCCTCTGAGTCGTTAGCCATGGCTGTATCTAACTCCGTCACTCAGTCTGAAAATACAAGAAATGTAAAATGAAAAATAGCTCAATAGAAACTTAAAATAATGTACTTGGAGATAGGCTATAGGAGAAAACTTCATAACTTTCCATTTGTTCTGTGGAGGGCCTCCTAATTTCAAAACACCCAGTATATGTATATACATATATATATATATATATATATATATATATATATATATATATATATATATATATATATATATATATATATATATATACATACCTACATATATATATGTATGTATATATATACATACACACACACACACACACACACACACACACATATATATATATATATATATATATATATATATATATATATATATATATATATATATATATATATATATATATATATATATATAATATTTTTTCACATATGTGGCGTGCATGCATATTTCAGCATCTTTGGAAAACTTCTGGAAAAGGAACCATCCACGTGAGCAAAAGCCTTTCTTTAGCCTTTTAAATATGGCGGAGGAGGAGAGGGGGAGGAATAGAAGGAGGAGGATGAGGATGAGGGCGAGACTTTTTAACCTGACAATAAATCGCGAGGCTAATACTACCTAATTTTCTCGCCAGATGTTTTTATGTGACGTCTATCGAAGGGAAGAGTCTTCAGAAATCCATTCTCCTTCTTCTAAATGACCATCGCCCTGTCAGCATAATGCTCCGAGGAGCCTATTTAAAATGTCTTGAAAACTTCTTCAAATTGAGGTGAAAAAAAAAACGTGGGAAGGTGAGAGGGGGAGAGGAGTTGGGGGTAGGGGAGGAGGGTCGTCTGGTGAAGCGGAAATCAACAAGCGTCATCCCAGACCCTCCTGATCCCTTTCATTGGAGGGTTCCATCCTGCAAATTATTTGCCTATCCTTTTTTTTCCCGCTTATTTTATCTTTCTTCTTTCTTCCTTTTCTCCCAGTATTTTTATAATGAGTAATTTTCAAATGGATATACTTTTAATTTATGTTCAAAGCATTCACTTTAGTTAATATTTCGTTCATCTCACCGATAATATTTTGACGGATTCATTTTTCAGTCTCAGGTAAAATGGAACTACAGGAATAAAGGTAAAGTTAAAATAATAATTTCTGAGGGGGGAAAAGAGAATAAAAATGGTGAAGTTTTTTCACTGGATAGATAAGAGAGCGAGAGTTTGTTATATTTCATTTTCCCATTCAAAGTTGCGGAGATAAAAATGCAAATGAAGAAATAAATTCCCAAAAACAGCCATAGA
>NC_089741.1:50931857-50939357 GCF_040412425.1 Macrobrachium rosenbergii
TGGCAAATATACTGATGATCTTTGATTATTTCTTTTGGAGTTTCGTGGTTCGGGCGTGAGAATTGTTTTGAAAAAGCGAGATCCCTGACGCAGCTGGAAAAAAAAAATGTTGAACCGCTTATTATCAATGTGTAGGTACCACAAAAACGTTAGAAGTCCACAAACCTCCACCAAGTATGAGCATATCTCTCTCCTCTCTCTCTCTCTCTCTCTCTCTCTCTCTCTCTCTCTCTCTCTCTCTCTCTCTCTCTCTCTCTCTCTCTCTCTCTCTCTCCAAAAGTGACATTCATATCTTTCCCAGGATTTAATCAATTGTTGTCATTCACGTGCCCCGTCTTTAGTGAAATTTTGAACAAAATCTTCTCTTATTTTTTTGCGTAAACAGAATTGAAAGAATAACCTCTTTGGCGAAGCGGAAGGAATTGCCACATAAGGCATGCAAAAGTAGTAGTCAGGGTTTTACGGGTCTTGTTTTTTGCAGTTAGGCTGGGATTGGAGAGGTGAAGGTTTGGAAAGGAAAGGATTAGAAGAGCACAGAAGAAGGTTTAAAGAGGTGTAAAAAATGAAATGAATAACATCATGAAAATCGACCAATGTTGAGAGCGTTCACAGGGCCAATTTCCTAACAGAGAAGGTCGTAATATTTTATAGGATAGCAATAAATCAGGTAGTTACTTCAATATCCTTAACGCGACGTCCCAAAATTTTCCGCTGTGATATCACAGGCTGCCAAAGAAAAAGACGTTTTTGTGAAAGGTGTTTACGGAGAAGACTAAAAAAGAAAACTAGGAAAAGGAGGGCAATTTCAGCGCGTCACGTGCGTGGCAGGGCAGCTTCATTGATTGTTATTACGCAATGTGTGTGTCTTCAGCCACCCGGAAGACTCAGCACATTGTTTAACATGAGTTTTGAACCTTACCCCTTCTTACGTGGACTAATTGTTGAACGTGATTTTTGAACCTTACCCCTTCTTACGTGACCTAATAAAAGGAACCAAAAGATTGGGATGCAAATTTACTGACTGGTTTGATATGTGGAAATTTTAAGCGTAAATATTGTTGATTTAGGAAACATTACCTAGATTACTCATTTACAGTGTGAAGCCCTAGTTACTCATTTACAGTGTGAAACCCTAGTTACTCATTTACAGTGTGAAGCTCTAGGCACCCATTTACAGTGTGAAGCCCTAGTTACTCATTTACAGCGTGAAGCCCTAGTTACTCATTTACAGTGTGAAGCATTAGTTAGTCGTTTACAGTGTGAAGCCCTAGTTACTCATTTACAGTGCGAAGGCTTTCGTGGAGTTGAACAGTGGAGTGCGGTCTCAAAAACTAAAGTAGTAATCAGCAAATTACAAATTTTGAAGTTTCTAAAAAAAAATATTATTTCTCCAAGAGAATTTTTGTCGTTGTTTGACTGAAGTCTATGTAATCATGACACTGGCGGTATTTTCAAACCTTTCACTCCTAAGAGACTCTTGGCAGAGTTATCAGTATCATTAAGCAAAGTTCCAAGCATGAACGGTATCGATTTACTTTAGAATTTAATGAGGGGAAGGTCATGCGGAGCCGATAAGATCTAAGAGTTGACAGAGTTAATTAAGACGTTTGAAGCTGATATGACTAGTTGCGACACGAGGGATGCTAGGGACTAATAACCTTGATGCATGTGTCAATTAGATCACCTGAGGAATGTTAATTAGATTTTGATGATCTTGGGGAATTCGCTGGCTTCCTCCGCTAACACCCAAGAAGGTCTGTCTTTAAACTCGTTCGTTGATCTTAATTATCGTACATCCCGAACATGAGATTGCGTAAACACAGTTTTTCATTATCGTACATCGTTCACATACTTCTTGTTAAGTACACTAATTTTCTTTACTTAATGATGATGATACAGGTGCACGATCGGGCGGTACTCGTTGCTTTAAGATATTACTCTATTAAGATATTACTCTTTGGTATTGCATTGAATGTACTGGCGTTGCTTTAACAAGATATTAGGGCTCTATTGCAAAAGATATTACTCTTTGGTATTACATTGAATATATATATATATATAGCAATACTTTGTTAACAATTCCCAGGTATCTAGAGGGCTAGCTAGCTAGATTGCAAATTATATATTATATTATATATATATATAATATATATATATATATATATATATATATATATATATATATATATATATATACAGTATATATATATATATATATATATATATATATATATATATATATATATATATATATATATATATATATATATATATATATATATATATATATATATATATATATATATATATATATATATATATATATATATATTCTTCGTTTAACGTATATATTTTTCCCATTTTTATATATATATATATATATATATGATGCCTTCATTTTTTTGAAGTACTTTGATTTGGCGTTGGGGTAGACCATGGCCTCGATCGGCTGCCCTGCCTGACATTGCTTAGACCCTGGTAGTGCATGTATACATGTATCATGCAAATCCCAGCTCCCTTTCTCCCAGCAGCGAGGAGAGTTGACCAGTTAGGTCGACAGTTCGAGACGTGTGAGGTGTCTGTTATGTTTTTTTAGATGTTGAGTGGCTTTGTTTGTGTATGTGTATTAGTATACGTATATATATATATATATATATATATATATATATATATATATATATATATATATATATATATATATATATATATATATATATATATATGTATAGTATGTGTGTATGTATGTATGTATGTATGTACAGTATGTGTATTAGCACAACCCTCAAGCGATTCAAATTTGATCCTAAGGAATGAAACGTGTTTGAGCCTATTTTCTTTAAGGGGAGATTAAAAATATATATATAAAAAAAGCCAGATGTTTCCGAGATGGTATAAGCAGTTAATCGGGAATAGGAAGTCAGAAGACTGTGGTCGGTATCAGTTTTTCTGACACTAGTAGCAACGTAATTTTGCCGTGTTTCTCTGTTAACTTTCCATCCATGAATATCAGTTTTCTCTACTTCAAAGTTATAAATCGTTATTTTGAGTTTATTTGTTTTACTGTCTAGGGGCAACTACTTCACTAGCGTTGTATAGGCTACACACTGACGTCATAAGTAATACATGTGATTGGTGGTTTTGGCTTAACACACAGCGATTTGTAAAATCGCCATAGGTGTAATTACAGCTAGCCTTCAAGAGTCCATATACCTAATGTAAGAAATGGCTAAAATCATATATATACTATATATATATATATATATATATATATATATATATATATATATATATAAATATATATATATACACACATACATATATATATGTGTGTGTTTATTATATATGTTTATAAATAATATATAGAGAGAGACTACACATATACAGTATAACGTTTATAAAGAGAGAGAGAGAAAGTGTGGCTAAATTACAGTATAACGTTAATGGAGAGGTAAAGCACTGTAAGACAGTTTTTAAGGAAGGAAGATCAAAGTTGCATTTCATCAAACTGCGTAACTCTGCAGTGTCACTGACTATATCGCGTACAAAATCGATTCTTTAGTTTGAAAAGAAATAAAAGCAAACGGGAGCGCAAGGTCTTTCATGAGGTTTCCTCACCGCATCGCTATTTGTCAGGTGTCCTTCATTATTCCCCTATCGACAAATTTTGGGGGAACTATAGCTTTGCTCTCTGCATGTCCGTCCGACTCTGTCCATCAGTCTCGCTGTCATTGTGTCCGTCACAGCTCCTACACGGTTGAGGGGATTTCAGTCCAACTTAGAACAAAGGTACGCCATCATGCATTGACGTGTATGATTGGAATTCGTCCGTCCGTCTGTGTCTGTCACACTTATCTGGTCAATGAAATTACTCACGCACGGTTGAACGCATTTCAGTTAAACCTAGCACAATGATAACCCATCACGAATAGATGTGGATGAAGGGGATTCGTCTGTTTGTGCATCTGTAGCGCTGTGTCATGTATCTCCTTCTACGTAGGATTGTAGTCAGACTGGGTACACAGATAAATAATATGTGTGTGAAGGGATGTGCCCGTGTAAATGACATATGTAACTTGAAATGGCAATTCCTCCAAATATTTTTAAAGTATTTTAATAAAACTCCGTAGAAACCAGACCATTTTCCATCGATGTACATGTTTGGGAGATCGCCTGTCCTGCTGTTTATCTGTTTACAACTTTGACCTTGGCCGTGACATGCCTTATAATATAGAGAATTCATGTTTGGAATGCTTAGAGAATACATATTTGGCATGCATACCCAGTTAATAAAGTCATTTCTGATAACACCAAAGTTAATAACCTCTCACCATTGACTATGCCCATACTAAAAGTAGATACCATGTGGTGCGTTTGTGTTTCACCAACACATCTTGTCTGGAGAAAACTTGTCTGCGTTGCAATAATTTTGTCGTTAACCTTTCATCAGTCGGAATGCCCTTAGAGAGATGTTAGTTGGGCAGTCATTTGGGGCGTGTGTTACTTTAGCAATATTTTGCAGATGCTTCATATTTTTGAAAAATATTTTTTCTCTTATTATCAGAAAATTTCCAACACTGCTGTTAGTGTTGATACTTATAAAATGAAAATACGAAGACATCTGAAAATGTGTAGTTTAGTGAATTTTAGATTTTGTATTGAATAGTCAATATGTGAAAAAATAAGTGACATCAATCAAAGTCTGTAAAATTTAAATAAAAGTGGAGTCCGGTGTAAATTGCATCGTGACCGCGAATTCATAATTGATGTTGAATTAATGAACTTGGTTGTTTTTATTTTTTGTGATGTATTGCATCAGGTGTGACCTGCCAACTTCGTTACGGGAAAATGGCGCTTCTATTTTATTTCATTATCACAAGAATACACAGGTTTCCGACTGGCAAAGTTGGTATTCAAAATGAAATCGACAGCGTGAATATCTTTTCCCAAGTATTTTTATAAATATTATTTGAGGACACGGAATAGGAACTGTCGAAGACGATAGTGGTTCTTACACTGGCCCACTCTGTCTCATATATGAGTTTGGAATATGTTACACAAATACACACACACATATAATATATATATATATATATATATATATATATATATATATATATATATATATATATATATATATATTATGTATATATGCATATGTATATATGTACAGTCACTCAAAAATGTTTTGCAACATGTTCCAGAAGTTTTCGTTCATCTAACAGTAATTTGTTCTTTTGGTATTTACAAGGAAAATGTAATTTTCTTATTCGACTTTGGTTATTAATCATACGGTTAACAATATAAAAAGAATGGTGGAGAAATTCATATTACGAAAAATGACGAAACATTTTGAAAAATTTCTCTTCAGATGGTTGGGCAAAGAGTCAAAGGAAGAAACTATATTTCGAATCCAGATAAAAGCATTGACCAATAAAATATAATATTGAATAATCATCAATGAAATTATATATCAATAAAGAAAGAAAGAATTCAACCATTATTCTTGCCAAAAACAAAAAACAAAAATCTCATAACGTCGTATGTTATCGTGTGTCTCCACATTCGGGCAGGAAAGTTAAACTAAACTGTATCGTCACTTGGCACCGATAAGATGGGCAACAGACTCAGCCGCACCACAATCATTAGCTTGCATAATGTCTCTGTTGTAGATATTGCTCGGCAGATTAGCGTAAATAAAATAACCACGTATAGAGGGATACAACAACAGAGAGAACGAGGAAATATGATAAATTCATTGTAAAAAGTGGAGGACGACCCCATTGTTGCACTACTGTTAAGGATCATCATCGGATGATCACTGAAGGAGCTCCGCCTAACTCCCCTGACAACCGGTGTTGCTATAAAGAGAGAACATTACGCTTTCCCTTCAAGTTGCTGGTCAAACCATCCGTAACAGGCTACATGAGACCAAGATATTATTTCATCATACTCCTGCCAAGAAACACTTCATATTAGCGAAACAAAGGATAGAGGCTAGGGTTTGTGTTATGATATAATCCAGTGGCCGATGATTTCTGTAAGAGTCATCTTTTGCGTTGAGGAGGAGACATTCTCCACTGATGAGCATGGTAGTCTTCTTCACTGTTGGTATTTCGCATTGACTAAATTAATGTTGAACTTCTTGCTAATTTTAATTCTTTAGAAACTTAGATAATAAGAAATACAAAAATAGGCGTTATATATTCAGTTAACTTCAGAAGAGGCATCAAAATGATGAACCTAAGTAGGAATGAAAGAAGTGAGAATTTACACATGATAACGGCATTATATATATATATATATATATATATATATATATATATATATATATATATATATATATATATATATACAGTATATATAAAATGTGTGTGCGATTATATTCTATATGTATTACAAAATAGACGTGAAATCCGTTAGTCTGGTTCAGTAGATTTTATATTAAGTTTCACTAGTTCACAATGTACATAGGATTAGTCATTCAGAAATTTGATTAATAATAATGTGCTAGCAAATCTTTACAAAAGTCGTATTTGCTGATGTTAATAAGACTAATAGTTCAACTTATAACAGTCATAGGCCTATGTCTACAAAGTTCACACATATGAAGGAGATAGTACAACGGTAGTGACGGCAGTTGGAGATGAAAATATTAAAACATGAGAACAGCGATGACCTCGGAAGTATTATAGTAACATCCTTTAATTAAGTAAAGTATGACAACAGTAAGCAGTGTCAGAAAAAGCCCTGTTTGGGAAACTGCAGGTAATTTTCTCGGACCCACCACTAGTGTTCAGTTGTTTCATGTACTTACAACTGAGTTGCCAAATAGTGCCAGATGTCGCTATATAAGCTGTTGTCCGAAAAGTTTTGAAGTATGTTGCAAAAACATTTTGAGTGATTGTACATATGTGTAAATAAATTATATATATATACATATATATATATATATATATATATATATATATATATATGTATATGTGTGTATGTATGTGTGTGTATGTATGTATATATAGGGACTCTATCTTTCTATAATACCTCTTCAGTTTATATGCATATATATATAATATGATATACCCATTCTTTATATATATATATATATGTATATATATGTGTGTGTATATGTGTCTCTGTGTCTGTGAAGAATCTATATAATATGCATCATCATCATCATCATTATTATTATGAATTAGGCCTATAATTTCAGTTTAAAGAACAACGCTGACTTGACCCATTCTTTTACCAGCCGGAAAAACAAGGCTGCTGTGTGTGTGTGTGAAGAATTACAAGTATTTTGGACATCATCATTATTATAAGCTTTGCGTTCCAAGTTAATGAATAGTTCATTTTCTCTTGGATGACCATTTCCTGTAATGAAGCTGTATCATATCATCTAGTTTCACTGGACGCCTCATCTTTTTTTTGTTATTTTATCGCGCAGTTTGGTATGGAAGTTGAATTAGCAAACATTGGGTGGATGACTTCCATTCCAACTTGTGT
>NC_089741.1:50944357-50956857 GCF_040412425.1 Macrobrachium rosenbergii
ATTCAACCGATCGGTATGAAACTTTGGCTGTATAGAGGTTTCTCACTAAGGTCTCTAATCGTGCTAAATTTCATCGAAATCCGTTCAGCCATTCCGGAGATCCAGACATCGATTTTTGGCGTTCAGGGGATATGGTAGGGGCAGGTGATGGACCTAACATATCTGTGGAGGCGTAAGGTATTCTGGAGGTGCTTTCAGAGTTTTGAAATATATATATATATATATATATAATATATATATATGGAGGAATGATATATAAATATATATAATATATATATACACATATATATATTTATATATATATATATATATATATATATATATATATATATATATATATATATATATATATATATATATATATATATATATATATATATTGTATAATTATGCATCAAACAAGCTGACTGACCATAATTATGGAGGAGCAGCCACATAGGTCTATGAAAACTATATCTAAAACCTAAATAACCCCCAATCCTTTGTTGCCACATGTTCCTCGATCTAGGGCGTTGCCATTGCAGAAAAGACTGATTGAGAAAGACTCCTGCTTCTGCTTTTCTCTTTTATCATAATTTATCAGGTTGCGGAGTAAAGCCCTACGCCCTACCCCTTCCTTTGTATCCCCTGACCTCCATAGCTGTCTCTTGTGGCTGGGCTTTACTACCCCTCTTGTGATTTCATCAATTTTTTGCCCGTGTATTAATTGTGTCATTGCATGTCAGTGAAGGTTATTAATTTATGTGTTAGGAAACGAGTCTTACATTTTCGTATTACCTTTGGGGTAGAAAGTTGGTCATCCAGACATAACTTAAAGGACAATAAATTCGCTCTGAAATTCAGTTACCGTCAACAATTTTCTAAGTTCGTGGTGTTTCCTTCAATGAATATTTATGCGAGGTAAATGCTTAATAAAAAAGATATATAATTACACCTTACATTTTATTTAGAGAATACTCAGAATATTCCACCGGGGAAAGTCTTCCATCTTGAATTTTGTGGAAAATCTATTCCTTTATTGGCTCTTACTTGGGGGAAGGAAAACTCCTTCTACATCTCTTTCCAGAGAAAAATTGCCGCTTTTCGTTTCCCGTCCTAATAGAATTACATTGCCTTGCTATCCCAGTAACTTGCTGGACAAAAAGCCCAAGGCTTTCCTTTATTGTTGCCCATTCATTGTACTAGAACATTAGCATAATCGATTTTTCAACGAATTTTTGTACTAATCTCACATTCAGTTTGGTACGACATCTTTTGTAATATTTGTGACTCGAGACTAGACTTACTGTTTCATTTCT
Source organism: Macrobrachium rosenbergii (assembly GCF_040412425.1). Taxonomy (NCBI): domain Eukaryota; kingdom Metazoa; phylum Arthropoda; class Malacostraca; order Decapoda; family Palaemonidae; genus Macrobrachium; species Macrobrachium rosenbergii. Next base: position 50,945,656 of record NC_089741.1, read on the forward strand.
GTACTATTTTTTATGTATTTTTAAAACAAGAATTTCCTACTAACACATTTATGTAGCTGCGAGATCTCTCTGATATTTGTGACTAGAAACTAAATTTGTTTCATTTATTTCTGTAATGTTTTATTTTTATTTTTATAACAAGAATAACCTTGTGGATTCAGATAGTCTGTATCTAAAAATTCATATCCCAAAGTATCGAAAACAACTTTTATAGGTTTCCCCGAATTCTCGTGGGTGTGTGTGAGTGGAGTATTACAGTGCTATACTCATGACACCTTAATTAATTTCATTACGCTACCGACTGTCTCTCTTTAATAGGGGCAGCTCTGTCTCCCATTCTCTTATATTTTAGTGCATTTACTTTTTGGTGCTTCTTTTCCTCTTCTCCTTGGTCCCTTCCGTCATTTGTCTTTTTTTCTATTGCTTTTTCTTCCCTAGCAGAACTCTTAATCTTCCTAAATATTGTTGAAGGTAACGACTGAGCTCGTTTTTACTTTCCAGGGCTCGGAGATAAATTTCTCTCTCTCTCTCTCTCTCTCTCTCTCTCTCTCTCTCTCTCTCTCTCTCTCTCTCTCTCTCTCTCTCTCTCTCGAGGCCTCTAGAAGATAATCCCCCTCTCTCTCTCTCTCTCTCGAGGCCTCTCTCTCTAACCCCCTCTCTCTCTCTCTCTCTCATTATTCCGTTTTCAGTGTAACATTTTCAATGGTTTCAAATATAATTAACTTGACAGTAAATCGTTATGCTAACATTTCCGTGTTTATCCCTTTTAAAGTCGTTCGGTGAGCGCCTAATGTTTTAATTATCTTCATAAACGCATATCTCAAGTTTTACTTATGTTTAGAAAACGCTTTTGTGAGTTTAGCTTTCTTCCATTTGTTTTTGTCTCAGTAAGCCAACAAAACCAGAACCGTGATATTCAGTGTTTTTTTTTTTACTCAGACAAATATGTTTCTTCGTGCCAGTTAATTAACATAACACTAATGACATCAGAATTCAACTATATTTTTCGGTGTACCTGCACTTAAAGGCAATTTCTGTTAGTAATTTCACCCAGAGATTTTGCTAAATTTTAGGCGGGTGGTCACGGTATTTGATTAGTATGATTTAGCATGATCTTTTAATGCAAGTTCTTCCACACGTTTAAAACGAGGTCATGGCCAAAATATAAGTGTGAAGAGTTTTAGTTGTTTATTCAGCATCTCTCTGTTCTGTTGTTGCTAGCGTGATCATACAGAATGCCCTGGAAAAGTAAGACGTCAGACAAGTAGAAAGGCAGAGGAATTAATACTAATTGATTATATTTGTCGAAACGAAATAAGATTGTACAGAATAAGTTAACTTTGCACTTTTTTTTCCACTGCTTTTGATGAGACGTAATGTCCCAAGATATACTGTAGTATGGCCTCCGTTTATCTATATTTTGGCGATAGGGGAAAGGTAATTCTATAGTATACAGGTCTGATGTGAGCAGATACCTGTGGTGAGAGTAATGTTTCAGACTTGTTCTTTTGTCAAAGGTCGTTGCATTGACAAGCTTAAGCCTTCTTCCTAATTGAAGACGTCTCATTCTCCTAAATTCTTTTTCCTCAAATCTCTCTTTCTTCCACCCTCCCTTCGGGGTATATAGACGAAAAAATAAAATATAAAACAAGAAACGAATGCAAAATCAGTTGTCATAAAAAACAAGAAAAAAGCAAAACATTTAAAGTCTCCCATCCTTTCTTGCTCCCCATTTTCAGTCGGGACCGTATGTAAACTTTGGAGTGCTGCCAAACTCTCTCTCTCTCTCTCTCTCTCTCTCTCTCTCTCTCTCTCCTCTCTCTCTCTCTCTCTCTCTCTCTCTGCGAGCATTGCAGTGTCAGAATTCCGGACACAAACTTGGTTATCTTATGTTAATCTCGCTCTTTGGAGGGCCGGGATCCTGTTAGATTTGAGGGGAAGTTGTCATCCCGGTACTCACAAGGTTCGTCACTTGCTACGTGGTGGCGATAGTGCGTAAGATTCTTCACCTTGTTTTGTGAATATTGTGTTTTTATATGTTAACATTCTTTTTCAGCTTTTATATGTGGAGCGTCTTGTATGTGGTACCTTAGAGTACTACGGGCAAAGAAGGTGTATGGTATAATCTTAAAGTGATTCAATGCAAGGTTCTTGTTTACCTACATTGAATCCTGATCGTTTACTTTTTATATCATTTTGTACAAAGCATGTGGCTGCTAATCTTACGAATCCGTCTAGTTTGTGGGTTCCATAACTCTGCTGAGGATCGAGATGTATTTATTTCCTTTTATGACAAAATGCTATAGTGGTCAGCGAGGTTGCCGGTGACCTCATGAGAAGAAGCTTATCTGTGATTTAGGGGCCTTTCCTTGCCCCAAGGGGTTTGCACCCCTTAATCAGGCGCTCCCTTGCCTTAGTGGTACATTGTCTTGGTCACAAATCACTGGTACTTCCTAGGGCAGCAATGTCCAGGTTAGACTGCTTTTTATCATCTAGAAGCGGGTTCCACTAAGTATACTGTCCGATTGTATGCGTTTGAGGTTGACCTCAAGAGCGGGAGAGTCATTCCCAACTCAGGGATTGCGATTTCTCCAAGGGGTTCACGTCCCTCTACTATAGGCTCCTTAGCCTTAAGATACGTTGCATTAGGATCCCAAGCCATTGCCATCACCCTCTCGTCGATGACCGTATCCGCATCGGGATTAATGTTGACAGTTCAGTGTGCTATTATTTCCTGAAGATTTAGTTTAATAGTGGAAGCATTATCATAGAGTAAACCTAACTATTATCTTTATGCATTATTTTTCACTATAGATCCTGGTTCTTAGTGCGTCATGAATTAAGGTATATATATTAAGATAATTAAATTTTGTTGCGTTCTTTTTTCAAGCTTTAGATTAATAGACTGTAATAAAATGATCATAGTCCAGACTTTATGTTACCTACTGAGGACTGGATTCTTATTGCATAAGGGATGCTATGGTCATTGTGAAGATGAAATTTAACTGTTTTACTGCTTTTTTATTCAAATGGAATGGTTAAGATGAAAGCCATGTTACGCATCAAATATAATGTCTAAAAATACGTGAGTCATAAAGAATATCATTTCAACATCATTCTGATGGGGTGGAGTTTGCCGCGGGTTTAAAACATGCACAAGTTTATTTATGAATGTATCACATAGTTATGAATGTATCACGTAAAAAAAAAAAAAAATCCGTGCGTACCGATTATGAAAAGCAATTTTAAATCTTTGAGAATGAAATGTTTGAAAACCCTTAGTTATTCTGTATAAACGTCGCTGGGAAGTAATATATAATTAGATAAAACATACACAAATAAGTACAAACAACTACATCGCCTTGTACTCGCACAACAAAGGCCGCATACAAAATAAGGCTAACATAACAAAGAAAATTCCCATTATGCGTTTTTAAATGAGTATGCCTAGAGCATGTCACCTTCTCTCCTCTATTCCTCGGAAAAATGTCTTCTATACATATTAAAGTACCGGAGAAAAAGCGATGTCGTATAATCATACTAAATGTGTAATTCTGTTTCTTGGAACTATGTATGTGACGTATGGGATAGTTCCTCATTTCCATTATTTTCTTTGTTGTAAGAATTTGAATACTTTTGTGAATTCACACACTCACGTGTATATATAATGTGTGTATGTGCATATATATATATATATATATATATATATATATATATATATATATATATATATATATATATATATATATAAATGTCAGTAATGCATATATATATATATATATATATATATATATATATATATATATATATATATCTATATATATATATATATATATATATATATATAAATATATATATATATATATATATATATATATATATATATATATATATATATATATATATATATATATATATATATGCTATATATATATATGTGTGTGTGTGTGTGTGTGTGTGTGTGTGTGTATGTATATAGTGTGTATTGTGAACGCATGATTAATTAATCATACTTGCATACACACGTAATTCAAGGGGGGAAAGTTTATGAATTTCATTATAGTTTCATGTCACCAGAGAAATTAAATATTCCCTTTCGACACGTTCCGAAGTTCCGGGCTCGGTCCTCGGTCTGTTTATGTACCTGATGCAAGACCAACTTGCCTTCAAAATCATTTTGATTTTTCATATAATTAATAATAGTAAAATATATAAAAATTTACTCTCTTGTGGCAGTCGCTGATTCTGTATAAGCCATTATATTGCATCCATGAATTAATATTTGTATTTCTTTTTGTACATCAACTGAATAAATCCAAGTTTTCGTTAGGACAAAAGTGGATGCGTAAAATAAAAATATTCTTGTGGAACTGTAATGACCTATTAGCAAGATTTCGCTGAATCCATTATTACTATGTGAAAGAAATGTTATTTAAAAAAATGAGTTGATAAACTAATTTTTTTTTCTCGTTTAAAATATTTGTACTGTCCTTGAAGCATAGATCCGGTACATTACCACGAAATTTGGAAATGTAAGTGGAAATATTGTATGGTCGTTTACACCAGTGGTTATGTACACGGAATGTATAGAAATACTACAAAGAATAAAATTACTTTTAACCACAAGTTGATTCACTCGAGACAGTCTGAATTTTTACGTGAGGAAGAACATTAACATTTCGCTTTTACCCTAAAATTATCTTAGGAGCAATATATACCAGCAAATAGGGTATGTTATAATTGTCCTCTGTGGGTTACTTTTTACAATCACAAAAATTTCGTCGTTTACATTTTATATATTTATATATATATATATATATATATATATATATATATATATATATATATATATATATATATATATATATATATATATATATATATATATATATATATATATAAATTTCACTGTAATACAACAGTATAATGTGAAGATAAAAAGACCCATAAACACTGTTTGATCGTTGCAGCCATAAATTTCGAGCACTTCGTTCTGTGCCCCTGTTTGCTGGTAAAATATGGACAGATAATATGATACAAAATATTTATACAAAGCATGTGTAGGTGTGTTTGTGTGTGTTTGTCTGTTTGTTTGTTTTCATTAGCAAATTTAGTCTCCGTTTTGTTGTCTATTCGGAGATAAAATCCTGAAGGCGTTCTTTACTGGGAAAAGTTTTGTTTCTTACCTCATATGACCATATATGCCCGAAGATCCAGCGTAGACTCAAACTGTTTTCAACCTTTAACTGGGCTCATGTGTATAATGAAATATCCAAAAGTATATTGGGTTTTAAGAAGAATGGAAATTTCAGAATTTAACCTTACCTGAAATTAGCTGGTAGGGGATGAAAAGGTATGATGTTTGTAAACAGCGTTCATACAGATATTTGTCCAGATACTGGCATTTAGACTCCGGAGAACAACAAACCTGTGTTCCGAAACTTGTGCATGTTTTGTCCAGGTGGCAAACTCCTGACAGATGTTGAAATTATATTCTTCGTAACTGACGTATTTAGATATTTCATTTGATACGCAACATGGCTATCCTCTTGAACCTTCTAATTTGAATAAAAGTAGTAAAACAGTTGAATTTCATCTTCACAATGACGATATCAACTCATTATGCAATAAGAGCGGTGTCCTGGTTAAAACCCCATGGAAAACGGATGCAGGTTGGCAGGAGGATGTCTGTATTACAGTAATTTTACAACTATTAAACTAAAATTTGCAAAAATTAACATAATGGAATATCATTATCTAAACTCACACCTTAGTATTTGCTTATGCAATGTGAACAATTCCGGAATGTGGGCCCCTTCCGTTCTAAAGCATATAGAATACAAGGTTGTGGCTGCAAGCCTCATGTCAGAAGTTCAAAGAGAAGTCATTTAATGAGAAGTAAATTAATGTCAGTATTGCATGAATTTGAAAACATCGTAGCACTAATTTGTCTTAAGAAGAGATGGTGGTTTGTTGACTTCTTAAGTAGGCAGAGCGTATATGACATTTATACTCCCAAAAAAATTCGGGTATATCAGTAAGTTGTCATGAATATTCCCATTGCTGTTACATTTTTTACACGTTGCTGAAGGCATTGTTAGATTAAATAAAAAAAGTGTACAGGAAAGCAAATGACTATTTAAATGAAGCATTTCTATATTTGTTTCGGCCCATCACATCCAACTCGGGTGAATTTCAAAATGTCAAAAGTTTACGGGATGAACACTGATCTATGCTCTTTTAACTCTCATTAAAATATTTTAGCAGGTTCGTAAAATCTTCTAATTGACAGCCATGCAACATTAGCTGTCAAGGGTGAAAAAGAAAAAAGGATTTTTTACCAGCCTCGTTAATGGAGGTTACATTAGCAGATGGAAGTCCCCAAATGTCATTGCATATAAACTGTATGTATTTTTTAACTATAAAGTGTCTGTCTCTGTTCGTACTCTGGAACCTTTTGTCTGTCTAAAGACAGACCTGGCGATTACTAAATTTAAGGTTAGGTCTTACGCTTATTCTCAGTTATTATTTAAATTATTTTTAGTTCCTCATTTATCTCCTTTCACTTCGGAACTTAGTAAGTCTCAATACACTGTGAGGAAATATATAACAAGAAAAACCTTTCATCTTTTTAAAGTTGCTTCTACAATTGTAGTGAGGCTTCTTTCATGGTATTTCGCTGTCTGAAACAATTTTGTTCCCGAGTGATTTTTTTTAAAGCTTCGTACAATTTTTGTGTTAATTGTTTATCGTACCTTTCTGAAAATAAACAATAACCGTTTTCACCCAATATTATTGAACTCTTATGGTTACTTTTTCTTTAGATTACTCTGAATTTAAATTACTTTAATCTTCATCATCACCATGGCGCGTTCAATAATCTTATTTTCCTCATCTGTACTTTTGCTTCGTCGTTCACTCTATTAATCTCTTGCTTAAAAAAAATAAGCAGATTTCTTTTTTTAGTTTTTGTGGAGGATTCAAGATATCTAGATAGGAGTCTTTAAGGGGGTGGCTTCTTGGGATAGCTCCATGTAGTATATACTTATATCGTGCAATGACAGTAATTAATATTGGTTTTCGTGTTGACCACTATACAACTATAGCTGAAACTTATTTAGTGGATTGGGAGGGAGAGTAAGGCTTTTCTTACGAGTGCCTCATTGTAGCCAGTAAAAAGATTGACAAGAAAAAAAAATTTTTTCGAGGTGCCAGTTGAGCTACCAAAATGTTTGTGATTGGTTATTCTTGTTAACGAAAAAACTGAAGAAATATCGCTTGAGTAAAACAAAAACAAACAAAAAATAACAAACAGCAAAGTGCAGCAAAATCAGAAAAAAAGAGTATGTTAATTTGGCAGGTAAGATTAAAATAAGGGTAATACTGAATAGCTATGATTAAAGTAGGAAGTTTGAATGTGTAAAATAAAGAAAAAGTGTGATTTCACGGCCACAAATCAGTCATATCCAGCCTCCTGTCTTATAGTTCTCATTGAAGAAGGTCTGTGCCTTCCGAATCTTCTGGTGTCCACAAGAGCCCATCCGACGCTATCAACAAGTATTATATTTATTTCACTTGGCAGTTTTTATTTGAAGTTGTGAAAGACGTGAAAATTTATAGTGGATACAAAACTGATGGAAATTATACGTCAAGTGGCTGCCATATGGCGGATTTTGAAGAGTGCCTGATGAGATTGCAAGAACGGTAGTCAATGGTAATGGAGATGGTTGCAAGATATCCTTAAAGTGAATGTAAACAAAATTATAGTAAAGAGGTTAAATCCAAGAAATGGGACTTAGCAGTGTCAAGGCTGTCAAGATACTGGAGTAGTAGAGCAGTTTAACTCCTGTAGGTATTTAGGAGAAGTAACTGCAAGTCATTGTTAGCGGGAAAATTCATGTAAATGTGCGCGTGTGTGTGTGTGTGTGTGTGTGTGTGTGTGAAAGAGAGAGAGAGAGAGAGAGAGAGAGAGAGAGAGAGAGAGAGAGAGAGAGAGAGAGAGAGAGAGGATTTATGTTAATATGTAAAACTTACAAACATCATGTATACTTAAACTAACCTAAAAGTATAGAGGCAGCAGATACCACACTCTCCCCACACAGAAAGAGAGAGGTATATATATATATATATATATATATATATATATATATATATATATATGTATATATATATATATATATATATATATATATATATATATATATATATATATATATATTATATATATATACATATATATATATATATATATATATATATATATATATATATATATATATATATATATATATATATATATATATATATATATATATCACATATATATATATATATATATATATATATATATATATATATATATATATATATATATATATATATATATATATATATATATATATATATATATATATATGTTATATATATATGTCAAAATAGAACATTATCCTTTTCCTCTAGTAGCTGGTAGACTAAAGAAAAGAAAACATTGGTTTTTGCCACTCTAATTCTTTAACTGCTGAATACTGATGAAACTCCTTGTGCAGAAATTCCGCATCATTGGATTCTTCATACTCTTACGCGGAAGGCTCGTCAGCTTACGGCAAAATTTTGACAGTTTTTACAATTGCTGCGTGAGCTTCTGTCGGCAATATTAATAGTTTTATTTTCGGTTCCTTTATAGAGGTACCCTGGTGAAAGCGAAAGATGAAACGTGACCTCTGGGATGGAATAAGTAGCTTACACTCCGGAAAATTCAGTGAACTAAGAATCAATTATTTCCCCACCCTAATGAACGCTTGAAGTTATAACAGGTAGAAGTGAAATGTACGGACATTTTTCTTTTGAGTAAGAGAATTAAAAGCGCTAATTTGTTTTTGGCTCTCTTGGTTTGGTGAAATTTAAGCGGGGTATATAATGTAATGACATCATTTTTATCACGTATGGAATTAAGTTTTACTTTTTGCTTTACTTACATAAGAGATTTCAATGTCAATTTTTTTTAGTCAAGTCAAACGTAAAAGATTTACTGCAGAAAGTGAGCAACATCTTTTTAGTATTGCTAGGAATAACAGCTGAACTCCCTCTATGACCATTGAGCATTGAGCCTATTTCTGGTCTTGCAATGGCAAATGAAAGATAGAAAGACTCTCTAGTCCTTATCCTCCTGGGGCAAAGGCAGGATCTTCTGCTGGATAAAAAAAGGGGAAATGTCTTAGATTTGTCATTGCTGGTAAATTGTTTAAGACCACTCCGTCTTTGTTGCAAATATTGTGTGTTAAATAAAAGACGGAAAGCCAGTTTAGGTCTTTCCGTCATTGCCGGGTAAATAAAAAGTTGTAAAACCTTTTCAGGCGATTTTCCTCTTTGTTCCGCAAATTTTCGTGTGTTGGGTAAATAAAAAAAAAAATGCTTAAGGTGTTTGTCATTGCTGGGCATATCAAAAGTTTTAAGAGCCTTTGAGGTCATTCTCCTATTTGGTCCTGAAATATTCGTGTGTTGGGTAAATGAAAATGGAGAAGCCACTGAAGGTCTTTCCATCATTGCTGGGTATAGTAGAAGTTTAAGAACCTCTTAAGGTCATTTTCCTCTTTTTTACGGAAACATTCCTGTGTTTGGTAAATAAAAGGAGAAGCCACTTAAGGTCGTTTCGTCATTGCTGAGTATATTAAAGGTTTTAAGATACCTTAAGGTCATTTTCCTCTTTGTTCCGTAAATATCAGTGTTTGGATAAATATAAACAGAAAAAAAACCACTTAAGGTGTTCCAGTCATTGCTGAGTAAACTCAAAGCTTTAAGTCCCCTTAAATGTTAGTGTGTTGGTAAGCAAAAATGGAAAAAACACTCGATCTTTCTGTCATTGCCGAGTATATTTGAAGTTTTAAGACCCCCTCAAGGTCAATTTGCTCTTTGTTCCAATAATATTCGTGTGTTGGGCAAACACAAGTTGAAAAGCTGATCGCAGAATCGTTCAGAGCGACAGCTTTGGTGAAGGAAGAGTCCGAAAGGATGTACAGTATTTGATCACAAAGCGGCTGATGTAACGAGGTTGGTAGGCGTCTGTTCTCTGATGGGACTCAAAAAAAGTGCCTTTGATGGACTCTGCAAGAAGGAAAGCGGTTAAGCAAGGGAAGGGTATTAATCCACTTGTGGTAATCAAATGCACTCTCTCTCTCTCTCTCTCTCTCTCTCTCTCTCTCTCTCTCTCTCTCTCTCTGAAATACCAAGCTGGTTGCACTAGCATTGGTCGTATAATTTTCTCGTTGATAGGAAATAATGAAAGGACGTGATTAAATATGGTTATTCCTTTCTTCAATTTTAATTGTCTTTTAATTTCAATGAATAAAGATCAAAAGACATGAATAATTGATATATATAAAATATATATATATATGTATATATATATATATATATATATATATATATATATATATATGTGTATGTATATATATATATATATATTTATATATATATATATATATATATATATATATATATATATTATATATATATATATATATATATATATATATTGTTGTGTGTGTGCGCGCGCGTGTGTTTTGTTGCTGGGTGGTTGCCACTGTGGTAATCGTGTAAGTTCTAGTCCAAGGATCACACCAGCACTTTTACTAGTCTGTAAACTCTTAAGCCAGTTTCTCAAAAGAGGGTTTTTTCATAATCCTCACACTCGCAAGTACAAAATACACAGGAAAGCAATATTCAGTATTCATTGGATTTTTAATTATCTGTAAAAGATAACTTTTGTGACGGCTTTGTCTGTCCATCCGCACTTTTTCTGTCCGCCCTCAGATCTTAAAAATTAAAGATGCCAGAGAGCTGCAAATTGGTATGTTGATCATCCACCCTCCAATCATCAAACATACCGAATTGCAGGCCTCTAGCCTCATTAGTTTTTATTTTATATAGGGTTAAAGTTAGCCATGATCGTGCGTCTGACACAGCTATGGGACAGGCCACCACCGGGCCGTGGGTGAAAGCTTCATGGGCCACGGTTTGTACAGCATTATACACTACAGAAAACTCGAAACTTCGGCGCATTTTTTACTTGTTTTCTTGTTGTGGTAAAACGGCATGGAAGTTTCTGTAGTTTTAGCTAAGTTTACGCATTATTCCATCTCTAGTAACAAACTAAGCCCCAATATTTGCGTGTAGGTATTTTATAAAATGGTGGTTTACACTACT
>NC_089741.1:50964357-50969357 GCF_040412425.1 Macrobrachium rosenbergii
CATTGAATATTGAATAATGGTGTATTTTACTTGACTATGTGACATTTATTTTAGAGTGATCATGTCCATTTTATTGATATATTATTTGGTGACAGGAATTCCTGTCACTGGTGATTTTTGTTCTGGGAATTTTGACTCGATTGATTTGTGCAGTTACTGCTCTAATTTTGAGTCTTGGTTTTCTTTAATTATTTTGACTTTCAATCTTGTGGACTGTGAGTGATCATAATTTATGACTCTTAGTTTTGGCAGTTATGCTTTCGTTAGATTTCCAAATAAAGCCTAGTTTTATATCTCGGCATTTTAATTCAGTAAGCCTTAGTCTTGGTTAGACGCAAGTTGTGACTGAGAGAGAGAGAGAGAGAGAGAGAGAGAGAGAGAGAGAGAGAGAGAGAGAGAGAGAGAGAGAGAGAGAGAGAGAGGTGCTCTTAGTTTAGTAGTATCGAGTGTTAAATCCATCTGTTACTTATTTGACCTAGGTAGTTAATTATGCACCTGGTTAACAGTTGATTGTGGTGGAACGGAGTAAGGATTAAAAATTTCAGCCTTTTCATAGAAGTCTTTTTAGAGTGTTAGCTGTAAACAATTATTTATAGTCATATATACAAATTAGCGGTCTTGTGTTTATTTTTATTTACGTATGATACGCTTAGGCCTACTCACTTCGCCTTACATGGCGCTGAGGGAATTAAATGTAAATTTTAAAAATGAAAAGTTTTTCTTCTTTTTCTTGACATTCGTGGGGTGTAATTTTTTGGGGGGTGTTGGGGTGTGATGGTGGTGGTGGTGGAAGAGGGGGGGAGGGGTGATATGGTGGAAGAGGGGGGAGGGTCGGTATACATCGAGGGACTGATGAGTTAAGAACCAGGATTCGTAAAACTGGTTTTCCTAATAAGAACCGATGTTCTGTTATGGTAATACGAATTTCCTTATCTCTCTCTCTCTCTCTCTCTCTCTCACACACACACACACACACACACACACACACACACACACACACACACACACATCCTTGTGAATGTGAGATACTAAATTGCCTTAATGGCGTGTTATTGAAAGATGATATTCGAGCGACAGCATTATTATTGGAAATTAACAGCTTCCGACATAACGCAATTGCAGCATTGACCAAATTTCCTCTCTGTCGTCGAAGTCGTCATTTGAATGTCTCTTAACGTGCAATTCATTGGCTTTCAATCCATGACAAAATAACATTTTGAAATTTATCGACCGAAGCCTGGCTGCGAATGACATGACGATAATTACCTCAATGAAATGAGATCTTTCGTAATGTGTGACACAGCAATAATTTCCTGCATTGAAGTGAGGCATGCGTTAATGATTGTTTTAATGAAAGTGTCTGCTGCGTTCTTTGCAATGAAAAAATATAATGCCAAAGGTACTTCCTGCTTCATTCTAGGTTATTTGTGATGATGAACAGATGTTCCAACAGCGTCATTAATTTGTTCTTTTTAGTCATATTTGATCCTTTTCCTTCAGTGAATCGATGGCTCAATAGTAGCCGTTCATTTGACTAATTTCTTAACAATTCACAAGTATACAAACGTAAGGCTAGTTCATTGAGTTCTGTTTATATGTATTAGAAAGAAAGAGAGGAGGAGAGACAGACAGACAGACAGACAAACAAACAAACAAACACAGACAGAGTTTGAAAAAGGCATTTATTGACTTATATGAAAGTGTTGCATTAAGAAATTCAGTTGAATAAAAATAGCATAACTGTAATGGATTGCCCGTGAAGTGTATGACTAGAAGGAATGGCTGAAGCAGAGGCAATTGTAGAAATAAGAAAGCTAATCAAACTGTGTCAAGGTGAGAATGGGTCATTGTGAGAAGTGGTAAACGTAGTATGTGGAATTAGAGAGGAAAATGAGTGAATAGATATTTTTCATTCATATGTAGCAGACTCACCGAAACGAAAGGCATATGTTGAAGTGTTGTGAAAAGGTTGTCTGCGCAAAAAAGGAAGCAAAAGGAAGCAAATAGCGTGGTGAAAATAGCAAAGAATTTTTCATCCGCATAGCATGATAGCATGGAAGAGTACTTTGCTTTACTCGAATAAATGATAGTAACGTCAAGGTGGTATAGTCATTGATAAATGTGTTTAAGAAGGTACTGTGAAGTAAGAAAAGCCTGGAATAAAGCCGGATAACACCTGTTTATTTTATTGTATAAATGTGTTTCATTTTGTATTTTGGGTATTTCTCATTCTTTATGAAGAACGGGTGTCATATTGATGCTTAACAGAATGAGGTCTTGATGCAGGTTTTTTATTTAGAATACTCTCTTAACTGATATCTTAACTGATATATATCGCATTCGTAGTAAATTTATAATTTTATACTGTTGACATTCCGAATAATTTTGTTGCGGTGTATTGGCAACTTTAATAAACAAACATTGCATTAGTCTTGTGGAAGGTCGACCTAAATTTTTATGCTATTTAAATCCTGTGGTTAATTCTTTTGTTAGTTGACACATGCAAAATAGATACCAATCTGTATAGGGGCTTTTGTAAGCAATAAAGCTGTCGTGTTGGGAGCAATTCCCTCGCAGTGCTTCATGAAAACATTTACATTTAAGCAAATTTTTCATCTCCGATTGTGCTTTGTTTCTTAAAACCTTGGAAAGAATTTTGTGTTATCATCAAGGCAAAATGAAGACTCGTAAAGCATTTCAAGGATGAAGGTGCAGCTCATTACAAATGATAATTTGATTCCCTTAAATTATTTTTTCAGATCGATAATAGAAATATCACTTTTGGACTAAGAATGGCTGTGATTTGATTATACCACAGTGGTAAAGGTAAGCATAATAATATATGATGTAGCAGACAGTATTATAGGAAAATCATTTCTCCAAAGGCACAAGGGGAAAATTGGGAATCAGTGATTGCATCAGTTTTGTTTATTGAAAATAATCCCTGTCAAGCATTATTTAAAAAATTAGTTAGTCTGGGGTTTTTGGTAGCCCTTACTGTGATATTGAACTAATATAAGAGATTGGCGTTTACTGTGTGTTTTTCATGGGCCAATTTTTTTAGTTTTTGTGTCAAACAACTACTTCGTCAAGATTGTTTGCATCTTTTAATAAACCACGTTTTAAGCATTTGTTAGGGTTTATCCATAGACAGTACATAGGGATCTATATTTATTCGTACATGAAGCAAGAATTTCTCCTTATAAGATTAATAAAAAAACTGATAAATACATAACTGGAACAGATCTAATCTTTAGTTCCTCTGAGGAAACGCGAAAACAAAGACTTGCAGGCTCCTTTTTTTGTGTGTGCAAATATGAAGGTATTAAGCTGGCCTTGGAAAGAAAATTCCGATGTGCGTATCGTTACTCAATGCTGTCTACATTTCCTGCTCTGAAAGGAATGTTGAGCGCCTTAATGTTGTTCCTGTGCGAATGCATTATCCTCAGAAGAGGATTTGAAAGAGCCATAATGTACAGTAATTATTGTTGGATCTTTCCTAGATAATGACCCTTTTAACCGAGTATGTATCCACCTTTGCGGCGTGTTTAGTACAAGCCCGTTGGAAATTACCGTAAAAACATAAACAAAAAATTGTAAATATCATAAAGATAATGACCCGCAAGAAATATTAGTCCTAGATAACGACCCCGAAAACTCTTGGGAGTCACTGTCTAGGAAAGATCCTTACTATTTTCTTTTCAGTCTGCTTTCGGCATCAGTCTTCAAAAACGCAGGCCTTTCAAGAACGTGCCTTGAATTATCCTAATTAATATTATGATTGCAAAAAATCCTTTAATGTGTGAACTGTGTAAATGAAAAGGAATGATTGGGAAAACAGGCTTTGGCTCAAGGTCTTGGGATACAGTATTGTTAGTGAAGAGGCGTGTACGAGATGCGAGAAGAGGAGTCTTGACGGCATAACACTAAGGGCAGTAATGCAAGACCATTCAGTCATTCCTTCATTTAGTCTTATTATAGTTCACAGTGATCTCACATCATGTCTAACCTTCGACTCATGTTTAATCGTTCCGTGGGGAAAATAGGAAAGATTACAATTACTCCCTGAGGGAATTTGGCATATAAATCACCACCTCTTGTTTATCAATATCTGCGATTAATGACTGCTTGGTATTAGAATAGCTTTAGACTAGATCATTTATTTTGGGCAATGGCCCTGTGACTTTCTTCATATTGCCTATGTTGGGAGTCTCGGCTTTCGTTACAGTTCTTTTGGTGACCCAGTGAAAAGGTAAATGATGGAGAGAATGTTTTAAATAATGATTTAAATATTATATTAACTTTCATGATGTCTTGATTAATACGCTAGAAATGAAAACCTTAATTACATTTATGCCCAGGTATATTGAAAATCAGTATACTCTGACTAAAATATTATTGTGGATTTTAATTTTCACCTTGCATGTTATTTGATTGAATGCCAGCATAAGTGTATATTTTGACTTCGTTATACAAATAATTTGCAAATACTGTATCTGTGCATAAGCTAAGGAAAATTAAACGTTTGAAATCAACAAAATCTGCCATAATAACAATAGCTGAAGTTTGAATATTGGGTTTGAAATTTTGGAAAATGAAAGGCTCTTAAGCAGATATAGTTTACTGTTTTTGTGTTTGTTAAAATCTACTTGAAAATTTTGTGTAGATAATCTATCTAGATATTTGATCTTAATATTCAGTAAATGTCGTATGGGTCATCTATCTACATATTTGATCGTAATATTCAGTAAATGTGGTATGAATCTTCTGAGTTAAAAACATTTGTACATTTGGATTTTTAGTTTTTTTTTGCAAAAGAAAACTATTGAGATGGCTATTTGTCTGTCCGTCCGCACTTTTTCTGTCCGCCCTCAGATCTTAAAAACTACTGAGGCTAGAGGGATCCAAATTGGTATGTTGATCATCCACCCTCCAATCATCAAACATGCCAAATTGCAGCCCTCTAGCCTCAGTAGTCTATATTTTATTTAAGGTTAAAA
>NC_089741.1:50974357-50976857 GCF_040412425.1 Macrobrachium rosenbergii
TTTCTTTTTTCGATGTGCTATTTAGATTTTTTTTTTTTATCGATTCCGATTGAATTAGCTTTTTCTGTAACTAATTTATTTCCTATTTATGTACGTGTGGCGGTTTTTTAATCTTTACGAACGCATTATCACAGACTATTTTGTTTTTATGTCAGTTTTATTTGATGGCGAATTTCCTATTAATAATAATAACGTACAGCCGGTTTCCTTGCAAGATGATATATTTTTTAACGGGCTCTGTGGCATTTTCCGTTGTCCAAAAACCGAGATTTTTATTTATATACTGTATGTATTTTAGCTGTAACGTTTATGAAGACTTCTAGAATAAAAGTTTTTTCTGATGATTAGCTCGAATATTTTATGCCTTTTCCACATTTTATTATGCTTAAGTGTCGTAGATTTTGCCTATAAGGTGGGAACAACCACACTTGAGAGAACATAGATACTGCAAATCAATAAGAGTTACTTTCGTTTAATCGATTTCGCATTTGGGTCCGAAGTTTAGGGTAGTGTTTTTTTTTTTTTTTTTTGGGGCTCTCATTTCAAAAACAGCTTAATCGCTTTTGATTTGCGTCAGAGTGCGAATTCATATTCATGGTCAATAATGTCATAAAATGAATTTCACTGTTCTTATTTGTATACTTGATTTATCTTCAGTTGTATTGATTGGTTTCTCAGTCATGAAAATGTTAGAATTTCTTTTTGTCTACTACAGCAAAGATACTTTTGGATTTTAGTGTCACTGGAGCAAAGATACTTTGGAATTATAGTGATCTTACAGTAGGTGGAACAATGTTGTGATACTTTTTGCAACATTAAACTTTACCTAAATGTTATCCAAAATGTAAATAAGTTCCGATATATGTTGTTTTTTAGTTTTCTGTAAAATAAAACTATTGTGCCGGCTTTGTGTGTCCGTCTGCACTTTATTCTGTCCGTACTTTTTAGGGCCGCCTCAGATCTTAAAAACTATTACTAGAGGCTGCAAATTGGTATATTGATCATCACATCTCCAACCATCAAACATACCAAATTGCAGCCCTCTAGCCTCAGTATTTTTTCAATTATTTTTAAGGTTAAAGTTAGCCATAATCGTGCTTTTGGCAGTGATGTAGGACAGGCCACCACCGGGCCGTGGTTAAGGTTTCTTGGGCCGCGGCTCATACAGCATTACACCGAGACCACCGAAAGATAGATCTATTTTAAGTGGCCCTGATTACACGCTGTAGCGGCTGTACAGAAAACTCCATTCCGCCGAAGAAACTTCGGCGCATTATTCACTTTTCTTTGCACCTAATTGATACAACTTTGAATGTAAATAAACTGACAGCAATGAGGTGAGGTCAAGAGATATGAGCCGATGTCGAATGAAACCGGATCGTACATACTATCGTATCTGAGACTTATTTGAATAATATCACTCGAATATGGGAGAGATGAATTGTGTACTCGAAGTCCGTCATTATTGTAAACCAGCATATAAGTATGTCCCATATTAACTTCCAAAAATAATGAAAATATTTTTCTGAAGGTTAAGGTTTTCAGGTGTTAAGGGTTTCAGATGAACAGGAGCATTTAAACAGTTATATTGTGTGAATGTTTGTTTGTTGATTTCCATCAACTATCGCATTTCATCCCTTGTGTCATTTTGCTCACAGCACTGTTAGGTGACTAATCATGGTTCGTAATTTTCTTCTGCTTTTAATTTTATGAAAAATAATCCTGACAGTTTCTGATACGGCTCTCTTTCCATGTGTGTATGTATCCCCTTTGTCGAATCGTTGATTTTCCTAAGCCTGGAGAAATACAAAAATAAAACTTTTTTTTTAGGTATCAACATTTTCTAATTTTCTTCCTGCCTTGCGTTATTTTGGGAGAATAGAAGATTGAGGAATTGAATAAAAATACTGAAATTGAAAATGAAAAGCTGTTCTAAGCTCAATCAGATTTTCTCATTTCCTTCTCGTTAGAAACTGATTATGTGCTTTGGAAGCAGTGACATTTTTTATCCCTGTAATACGGCACCGATTGGGATTATCCTGATAAACTATATTTTCTTCATACTTCTAATGCTCTTTCATCTCATCTCTGTGGTCTTTTGTGCAAAACGTTTCTTTATCATTATGTCGACGGCATATGTTGTTCCTATAGTTCTTGTAGCTTTGTGAATCAGTAGTGAAATTTTTTTGAGAAATCATAAACCATACCCGAGAGAGAGAGAGAGAGAGAGAGAGAGAGAGAGAGAGAGAGAGAGAGAGAGAGAGAGAGAGAGAGAGAGAGTTCATAGTTGAATACTTCCAAAAGTAACATTTGGGTCTGTTCCAAGCTTTTTCATTCCATTGTCTCTTTCCGATGTTTTTAAACTGTTTTCAACTCCGACCGACTTGGGTTTGTTCTATTCACCATAAAGCTCAATTAGGGTTGAGTATCATAAATCTATTTACATGAATGATGTAACTGGACGAGAATCCGGAGACGTTGTAATAAGGAAGTAGTCGTT
>NC_089741.1:50989357-50991857 GCF_040412425.1 Macrobrachium rosenbergii
AAAGGAAAACATCCCCCGCCGTATTATGAGAGAGAAAAAGAAACGAAACTAATGAGGAAAATGGTGTGTGCGTCTCCTTCACGCATTTGTTGCTGGTACTTTTTATATGTCTGTAAAATAGGTTTATTCCTCTCTGTCTCTCTGTCTCTCTCTTTAATGGATTTTCGCTCCAAATCCGCGTCTTACGTCAACTACGTACTTCGAGCACATTCACGTTTGTATGTTTGGTGTATAGGAAGAAGACTGGAATGAAAGGATAATATGCAATAAGGGGATAATGTAAGTTGAAGCTACATTTGGGAAATACTTTTGCTTCTGGGTTTGCAATGACTTAATTTAAAGGGAAAACCAAATGTACATTTCATGAACCTACTGGCTGTCCTATTTTCCAGATAGGGAAAAGTAGAAATTGATAAGTAAAATAATAATAATGGAAGAGCGAATTGCAATTAGTTTATCTTGTGGAAGAGAATGAGATGCCATTTCTGTTTTAAACTGAATCAAAAAGAGAGAGAAATAGGAACTCGGCGACCATCAAACCATTAGCGAAATGAAAATAGTTTTTATTTAGTTCTTCATTATAATTTCGCTTTCCAAATTACAAAACGCTGAATGAACTTATTGGTGTAAGCTTGATTCATTCATAATGTATGACATTTCTACAAGATTGCGTAAATAGTGGCCCCTTGCCATCTAGTATGGAGATTTAAACCTTTAATTATATACCTCCTATTATTGAATTGGGAATAGATTTATTCATTGATGATCTCTCTATCTGTATATTTATCTACCTGTCCGTAATGAAAAGTAATAACGCATAATTACATCGATTTCATTGGGGTTAGTTCCTATAGAAACTTGGTCAACAACGAGCCCGGCATCTTTAAAGAGTCTCCGATTATTTGATGCTGAATCAAGACTATTACCTTCAAAGCAGTTATCCCAGACGACTGCGAAAGGGGATACTCATAATTGAAACAGATTCTTATATGAATGCAAATTTTGTGATGGATAATTCCATTGAGTTAGTGAAAGAAAGGGATCTCAGTACATCCACTACCAAGTTTATCTTTTCACAGAGAGTAATTTACACAGCATCAAACACTCGATAGGCATTCACAAGGGCTTATAAGTTTCTTACAAATAACACCCCCTCTCTCTTCCTCCCTCTCCCAGCTCCCTTTTACATTGTTTCTGGGTATCATGTCTGAGGGTAACTGGAACGTACTGTCGGATGGTGCAGTATATTATAATGATATGTCTTATAATATGTGTTTTCTATAAAATTGATGTGTTGCCTGTAATTTTGATATATTCTTTCTTGTATTTGTCATGTACTGTGTGTTGAGATATCAGGTCTCAGATCTTAAAGGGTTGGTTGACTGTGTGATTTTAGAGATAAGATGCATTTTCCTGTTGGGCTCTTTGTGTTTACTGGCTGAATGTTTGTTCAGGTGTCAAGTGTGTGACCATGGTTTGTCCCTTTATGCGAGAGAGACCCCAAACCACTTGAGTTGTCAACTAAAAGGGAGATGAGATGACAGGTTTAGATAACAGTGGGTGGTCTAAAAGTTTGTTGTTTGCACATGTGTTGAGACAGGAAATCCTCTGTTAACTAAAGAGATGTGGGATGACAGGTTTAGATAAGCTGCTTAGTCCAGAGGCCTTTTCTGTTTGAACAAGTGTGAATACAGGAAATCCCCTCTCCATTTAAAAGGATGTATGCTGACAGGCCCAGAGAATAATTCCCTGTTTATTTTCCTTTCTGTAGGTGAAAAATCTCTTTATTCCTTTTTTTCCCCAAGGAAGAATACCAGTGACCCATTTCCAAAAAATGCCTAACTGGCAACATAGGTTTATTCTCATAGTAGAGTTTTGGGAAACTGGTCAGTCCAGAAGACAGAGACTGTAGAGTTTGGTTAGGTTTTGTCTCTCTCTTATCCCTCTCTTCCTTCAGAGGAGAGTAAATTTACAATATAGCAGATTTGGTGTGGTCACTATTAAAATGTGTATCTTTCTGAGGTCTTAGTACAAGAAAGTGTAAAATCAGCTTAACGGCGCCTTACATAAAAAGTGTGTTTCTGCTGCAGCAAGAGTTTTGTAAAAGTGTTCAGAAACATGTATAAGGTAAAGTGTGTTTTACTTATTTTTACTATGGTAAAAGGATAGAAACTTTAAAGAGATTTTGCCTCATTGAAATTATTGTTGATAAACCGTTTGTGCATTTTTGTATGTTCTTGTTTTTGCATTTCTTTTGTGTGTGTGTTCTTGTGTTTATAATTTCATAGTTTTACCCAAACTTTTGTGTTGGTGATTTAACATTTATTTACTTAGCATTTTACACATTTTTTTATACTTTAACATTATACACGTGATTTGATTTTCATTTGTTAAGATTTCTTTCAAATCTTGAGTAATCTTAATAGTTTGAATTTTGCTTAGTTAGTGTAATTTCTTGATAAAGTTTTTGAAATTAATCTTGTTTAGAATTAATTAAATC
>NC_089741.1:50994357-50996857 GCF_040412425.1 Macrobrachium rosenbergii
AAACCTAGGGAACTCTGGCTGTGACTTCAGGTGATCGCTTTTATCTCTCGGGAGACGGGCCTTCATCCTCCTGACTACACAACCGGTAAATTGGTTAAAGCAGAACATGACGATCAAAGTCCTAAAGGATATCTCCTAGTTCACTTAAATTCGGGGTGTCAGATCAACAGCCTAGTTAGTGATCGTCTTTAGGATCATAGTAGTGTACCCTTTTTTCAGCAGATGCTGACGATCTTTGGTGCATACGGGTTTCATTCGTGGTATACGTCTTACTCGATTTGGACGTGGAATTTCAATTTCATCTGGAATATTTTTGTGTGATCAGAATTGGCTAAGGTTAAGGGAAAAGTTAATCTCTCTCTCTCTCTCCCTCTCTCTCTCTTAGTGAAATCCAGTTTGGCCTTAAGAGTTACAGGTACATTCTAGACTCTAGAATCTAGAGAAGCAGTTACCAACCAACTCCCGAACTGTGATAGGTTAACGAATGTGGAATAACTGAGAAAAAAATCATGGATTTCCTTAAGACCTTATACTTTGCATAATGATCCCCTTTCCTTCATCACAGACAAGGACATCTTCCGTACTTCACATAGGTGATAGGTCAGTTAAGGAAAATACGGATGACTGGGAGTTGATGTTTGCTGAAGAAGATATATTCGGATTATATCCACACTATTTTGTGTTCATGTAAGGGCAAACAGTCCTTAGTACACCGACCCTGAAATTAAAATGACTGAAGCCAGACATTCCTTACACACACACACACACACACACACGCACACACACACACAAGTTCTTAACTGAAATATTAAAAAGGTCTCACCCGAGAAAGGAATATTTGAAGAACGTCATATCCTCACTAATAGCCTATTTTTCATTCAGTCCTTTGATCCCTTTTCTCGACTGATTTTTTCCCAGTTAATCTAATTTTTTGAGAATCTCGTTTTGTCGCCTGAGGATCATTCACTCTTCATAATTACCAGCGTTCCTTTAGGGAACAAGAGGGTCTTGTTTCAGAAACGCCTCTTAACCCCCCACCCCACGCCCATACCCCCAACACCCGCTCTCCCCACCTGTGTTTTTTATTCGTCCGCAGTGGCGGTGCCTCTGTCAGTCATGAGAGTTCATGTGTTTTTTGTGTAATTGTAATGTCTTCGATGGTTTAATAAGTGATTGCATCTGATAAATACTGTCTAGGTCAGTAGGAAGATGTTTTAATTAAAAAGTTCGTGTCATATTTAAGCAGTTGGATGTTTTTAATAACGATTGGATAGTGATGCGGAAATCCTCGCTTCTTTAGACATTGCATATATAAGTATCTCCATTTTTCATCAACGAAATATATATTTCCATTTTGAGCACCTCTCTTCAGAGTTTTGAAAAAAATTCTCGTAGGACTAAAAGTTCGCTGGCCTATATAGTATTATGAAAATGGTCTTCGGCGTCATTTCTTTATCTTTGTAGAAGGTGTATGGGATTTTTTTCTTAGTTTTCAAAAGCAAGTATTATGAAAGTCTTTTTCGTAATCCGTCATTTATTTCCTCTGGAATAAATTTGTCTTTCAAAATATTAGATGAAATAAGTGTGCATGTGACCATACGGGCGATAAATTTATGGGACAACGGATATCCGAAAATTCTGTGTTGACGAGAATGGATGTTAGACTATAGTTTCTATCTTATAAGGCATTCAAGAAATTTCCATCACAAATGAGCTTACTTCCTGAGTTCTGTTCTAATAGACTCAAAGCTTACTATAAATTCTTAGTTTTCAAACGAGTCTGCAGCACACTGTTGAGGTCAGACTACTTACTACATGCGTTCGTGATTGCTGGATCTGGATCTCGGCAGTGGGTGACTTCTGCTTTTCCTTCCATCATCAGCACTATGTGACTTCATGAATATTTTGGTGTGAAAAAATTTTTCCTATATTCTGAGTGATGTCCACTCAGTAGATTACATACTGCATAGCATGGTTTCTTAACATCTGTTTGTGTCACTGTTTTTTTTTTTTCTTTTTAACCCTCTTGGGTTTTTCCTAATTGCGTTTCCTCGTATATAAAGATAAACTTATATGAAAATATCTTGAAAAAACTTCCCATTAATGCTGATGCTATAATGCTTTTTGACCTATTGGTCGCAATGCTTATAAGCTCATAGACGGCTTATATAATAATTAGCAAACCTTAAGGGAATATTTCTGTGGCATTTTTACAGTAATACATAATCTAACGACAACGCCTGTACAGAAGATTTCAACATAGAACCTTTCACAGCATTTCCTTCTTTGATTAACAGATATTTTTTGGGGGGAGGGGGCTCCAGCTTGAGAATAATAAAGATCACTCAGAAAGAAAATCTAAGGCGAATGATAGAATGAAAACTAGTTTGGTAGTCCTTATAGGTCCATGTATGATTTAATTAAATCTTGCTGATGTAGGTGTGTTGCGAGTAATGATTACTTGCAAAAAACTCTTATGGTTGACGAGGTTTAATCGATA
>NC_089741.1:51004357-51051857 GCF_040412425.1 Macrobrachium rosenbergii
TCTTCCTTAGATCATTCTTTCCTAATAATCCACAACTTAGAGTCCGTTTATGTACCGAAATGACTGTGCAAAGGTTGGCCCAACAGTGTAGGTTTGTCACCAGTTGTAGATAAGAATTATAATGCTGCTGATGTTAATCAGTAAACCTTGAAATAGTTTAAAATTCTGAGATGTACTGATATTCACGTGATATTCGGAAAGGTCTCTTTGTGGTAGCATCTGTTTAGAGGTCAGTTTGAATGCAAGACTTTCCATATAACAAGCTATCAGAAAACTAATGACGAGACTTTAATTTTTCAGAAAGGTTCTTTTATATATATATATATATATATATATATATATATATATATATATATATATATATATATATATATATGTGTGTGTGTGTGTGTGTGTGTGTGTGTGTATATAAATATATGTACATATATATATATATATATATATATATATATATATATATATATATATATATATATATATAATATACATACACATGTGTATATGTATACAATACACATACATATATATATATATATATATATATATATATATATATAGACATACATACAAATATATTTATGGGGTTAAGAAAGCTGCTGCAAATCGTTATACCTGTGTTGATTTAGAGGGAGTACGTCATAATTTCAAAGGGAGGAAGTAATGCTGTTTCAGTCTCTCAAGAATATCGGCCATCATTCTGAAAGTTTTCTATGTTAGTAGAAAAAATATACAGTAAATGTTTAGCATTTATGAAAATGTGAGTCATTACAGTGTTAAAAACAATTACGACTAACCAGGTTACATTTGTTATTGGGTATTTAGAGGTTCTAAAATGAAATTAAAACTTAACATTGTTGGATACCATAAAAGTGAAAAAAAAAATGAATTACTATGGGATTCAGAGCCGATGAAACACGGTTTTCGACACCTTTTCATCAAAGGATCGATTAAAGGTGAAAGTTGGCAATTGTATATTTTATAACCCTACCTAATTTTTTCAAGTATTAATAAAACCTCTAACACTTTACATAATTTACTTACAAAATGTCTTCATCGTCATTCTCGAGGAAGAGGTCATCATCCCCGTCCTCATCGTCGCTAGCGATGTCAGCGATAAATGGTTCCACGCCCTCATGGATATCATCCGACTTCCAGTACTCCTCCTCAAAATGACGGCATTGTCTATGAGCTCCTACCCACACTTCTGGGGTGTCAGAAAGCATGGCTTCCTGCAACCTGGCCTGCAGATCAGCCAGGAGGGAGGAACGCACGTACCGCTTCATACACCCCGACACCTGTTTAGTTGAAATGAGCTTGAGGTGGGCGGGTGGCTAGCGCACAACCCCCCTGGCCCCACTCACGAATGGTGTTTTCCAATTCATACCTTCGTTCCAGCCGATTTTGTTGGCAAATGAGCAGCAGCCCAGGGCGTGTGGCAGCAGGTGGGATGGATATCCTGCGCTGTTCCAACCACCTAATGAGATAAGATAATAAAACATTAATATCCTAAAGAAAGACCACATAATGTTACGTATTGTAGAAGAATATCAGTATAATAAAATGTTTCATTCCACATCTGTTCCTTGACTCTTCTTACAGTTTATTTTGTACTCAAATGTCTACAAAAAAATCCTATGATCCTTTTAATGTCAAGTTTATTTGATTATTTCAATAAAGTCTTAATATTTAATGCAGCAGTGTTTATGTGAATAAACCATCTATTAGGTGTCTGTTATGGCATTCTATCAATATAGGTTGTAACCACCTGATGAGATCTGCCTTTTTGGTTGTCGGTGTAGGGCGTCGATTTCCCTCCAGCAGTGTGCTATAGTATGGTGCATTATCTAGCACAAGTACTGATGGCTCGGGGAGGGACGGCAGAAGTTGCGTCGTTAGCCACTGCTGGAACAACTTGGCATTCATCTCTAGTGGTAGTATTCCTGAGTGGTCTTGGGCGGATAGCACAGGTATGAGCCCTCAATGAAGCCAACGTTCGTGCCAGCTGCAACCACCACGAAATGCTCGCCTTCTCCAGGAGGCACCTGACGGCTGTAAGTGGCGCTGGTGGCAGCCTGCGTAGTGTCAGCCTATTCCCTGTTGTGTGACATCTTTGTGGTGAACCACGTTTCGTCCACATATACCACCCACCTCCCCTCCTCCCTCCTCCCGGTGGCGTCGCAGATCTCGGAGAGCAGTGATCCGCCGGCACGCGCCATCCAGGGATTCCTTCTTTACAAACATTTCACGTTGTGCTGTCTTGTAGCTGAATCCCATGCGCTGCATGAGCCGCAGTATTGAACTTGATGACGTAACCTCCGGAATAATGCCGGCTATTTTGAGGTCCTTAGTCAAGGAACCAACCGTAAAATATTCTTTCTCTGCAAACTTATTGTGAATTAGGCGGCGAATGGCTCTAGCTGTGAAGTTGTCAAATGCGGTGGTGATGGTGATGCTGACGGTAGCGAAGGGCAGGCATTGGGGGCACGGTTGACGATACACCTCACTGCCCCTGCAGTCATGCCCATGACGCGTCCAACACGGTCATAAGGCCTGAAGGGAAAATGCTACTTTTATCAATTATATATATATATATATATATATATATATATATATATATATATATATATATATATATATATATATATATATATATATATATATACATACATTATGTATATAATCAATTTTTTTCCTAACCTTTATGTAAATTATGAGGACGGTACGCATTACAATATATCTTGTAAGGATCCTTTTATGTAAAATCGTACTTGCAGAATAACCCTTCGGGTCCCACCAACGTTAGGATAGCGTAAACAAACAAGCAAAGAATTGTACATATTTCTATAATCTTTTACAATGCAAAATAATGTACGTCTTATCCACCTATTTATTTTTTATTAGCACCATCAATAACTATTGTATAACAGAGCGTATTACAGTATCTGCGGTAAGGACGGTGGTTGAGATGAGTGTTGCCAAGTAACTATTGCCCACTATAGAAATAATTACCTATTCAAGCTATAGTTAATCTTGCCACGGGTCTTCTCGCTTGTATACAAAGTGGCAAGCCGTAGCACAAATGCAGTTTTGCAACCACTGGGACAATTCCATATCCTGCTGGCCATTATCGAATTTATTGAAGCCTAGACTGTGTAAGCATATCCATTCACCTGTTAGTGACTTACCACCTACCTGGTGGATGAGCGGAGCCTCATGACGTCATTATTATGTTTACGTCACGAATGGTTTTAGGATCCCTTTCTGTGATTTTCTCGGTTCCGGCTTCGGCGAATTCATTTTACTCTATGAATAAAACTATCGAACTTAGGTACTAAATAATTCTTGCAAAAATTAGGTAGGGTTATAAATATACACTTGCCAGCTTTCACCTTTATCCTATGCTTTGATAAAAATGTGTTGCCGAAAAACCGTGTTTCATCGGCTTTGAATCCCACAGCAGTGCAGATGGTTTATTGTATTGGCCTCATAAAGAACGGAAGATCACAGAAGAAGTGTCTGCTTGCAATATTAATCATTATAATCCCAGGTGAAAGCGTAAAATGAATGCAAAAAAGACAAACACACCGAACATTAAAACACTCAGAACTTGGGATACGATTATTAGCAAAGGAAAAATTGCTAGCGAAAGAAAGTCTTTCAAAGTTTCGGGTTGAATTAGTGAAACGACGAAAGCGAAGCAATCAGGCTTAGTTTCATAATATCATGAAGCCTCTGCTTAATCAAAAAGTTTGTTTGATGAATGTTTTTACCAAAAAAAAGGTAATAATGCAATGGAGGATTCTGACGCAAAATGAACGCAGAAAAATAAAACTGTCAAAATTGGTCAATTTGGAAAGTCGAGTAAATTACCCAAAAAGCCATTAGCCGAATGAATTAAAAGACCCGTTTGGTTTGTTAGATAATTTAGGGACGAGACTGATTGTAACTAGGGTTACGTGCCCGGCTTTACGGGAAGTACATCGGGAAATTAAAACCTCAAAAAGAAGTAAATGAACCCGCCGGCCACCCCAAAACAATCTCCCCTCCCCCACAACCATCTCTCTCTCTCTCTCCTTTCTGGAAGTTCATCCTTTAATCGAGCAGATCAAAAGTTGAACGTGGAGGTGACTTTCGTTTTGCTTATTCGGCAGCCACCATCTGTTAGGGGAAACCGGTCAACAGTTAATAGACGCACACACACACACACACACACACACACACAATAATAATAATACACACACACACACACACACACACACACACACACACACACATACAATATATATATATATATATATATATATATATATATATATATATATATATATATATATATATATCATATATCATATATAACACACAAATAGAGTTTAGTATCGAATTCAGAATACCTTCGGCATAGATTACACTCGAGAAGAATCATAGTGCATATTACATCTGCCTGGCCTGGATTCGAACCCGGGCGTTCGGTTTAGATACAGTGATAGACAGTCAACTTTGATTATTCGCCCTGGTTAGATGCACTTAAGTATAATTCCCCTTGGGTGTAAGTTATTCCTACGGTACAATTAATTCGGTATTAAATGACATTCGTTGCATAATATCTGCCAATATAAAAAGTCACTGATGTTAACGTGG
This sequence comes from Macrobrachium rosenbergii, assembly GCF_040412425.1. Classification (NCBI taxonomy): domain Eukaryota; kingdom Metazoa; phylum Arthropoda; class Malacostraca; order Decapoda; family Palaemonidae; genus Macrobrachium; species Macrobrachium rosenbergii. Next base: position 51,008,996 of record NC_089741.1, read on the forward strand.
TAAAAAAAATCGTATATATTTCGTATGTGTCTGTGCACGTGAGTGATGGCTGTATTCATTAGAGTTATAAGGAAAACGTATAATATGTTAAAGGGAAAACTCGTCGAGAGGATTATGCCCTTCTGATGTATTTGATATGCAAATACTAAGTTATCTGATGGAGATGGCTTAGGAGACCTGTCTTGCTGGAATTTTTATTGCTTTCTTGAAGATTTCTCTCGCATGGTATCATCCACTTTCTAGTCTGTCAAGTGTGCATTGGTCTACAGTAATATTTTACCTGTATTATTAGCCATTTCTAGTAATGCTTTTGGAGCACTAAAACACTCTTGAAAATAGTTTAATACGAAGTGTTTTTTGTAACTGTTAATCAGCTCAGTGTTGTGGTAAAACTAAGGTATACTTAACTTAACTTGCCGTAGTTCCGTATAATAGATAATAAGGAAAGCAGAAAAAATAGATTTTGAGTTTTAGAGCTATGTAAGAGCGAATAAAATGATGAATGATTTATTTCACTTAGTAATATTATATCGACATGAAACTTTACAGGTAAGCATAGTAATATTATATCGATACAAAACTTTACAGGTAAGCTTAAAACACCAAACAGTATAGTATATAATTTTAATCGTTAGATAAAGAGAAGTTGCCAATTTTTTTTTTCTTTTTTTAGCTTAGGCAGTTTACAGCGAATATGATATCTTTCCCAAATAGTCAGCTGTGTTGTATTCTTTTTGAAAAGTGAGAACTTGCAGTGAAAACCGAGCTTCTAGATCTGCATCATACACAGCCGAATGGATACTGCAAATCACTGCACCATATATATATATATATATATATATATATATATATATATATATATATATATATATATATATATATATATATAAACTAGTCAGTCTTTTTTTTAAGTTTAGTGTACTTAGTTCGCAACGAGTTATATCTGATTACACTTTCCAGCTGGATTTATTTTTTCCGTAGTCCTTTACGAAATTCGTTAGCCATACAGGCAGCCTCTGTCTTTTCTGTATATTCGAGCGTTCAGCAATCATTCCGATATTCCCCATTATGCCAACAAGATGGTATTATGGAGCTCTAAAAGCACTGAAGGGTTTACCTAAATTAAGAAGAGGGTCTTGTACACATTTTATTATTTTTGTAAAAGATATGTCATACTGAGCAGCGGTCGCAGTTAATACGTGAAATACTGTCAATCTTTCTATTACATACAACAATTTCTTTTCTTCTAATTTTTAGTTTTCTATAAAAGAACAACTATTGTGCCGGCTTTGTCTGTCCGTCCGCACTTTCTTCTGTCCGCACTTTCTTCTGTCCGCACTTTTTCTGTCCGCCCTCAGATCTTAAATTTTACTGAGGCTAGAGGGCTGCAAGTTGGTATGTTGATCATCCACCCTCCAATCATCAAACATATCAACTTGCAGCCCTCTAGCCTCCGTAGTTCTTATTTTATTTAAGGTTAAATTTAGCCATAATCGTGCTTCTGGCAGCGGTATAGGTTAAGCCACCACCGGCCCGTGGTTCAAGTTTCATGGGCCGCGGCTCATGATACAGAGACCACCAAAACATAAATCAAAACATACGGCCGTATGCTAAGAGAAAATATAGGGCCTCCAATTATAGGGCCTTCTTTACGCCCTAAGGAAAGTGTAGGGAAGCCCTATATTTTTTGGTGTTATGCTTAAAGCATCTTACAGTTGAGGGTGTGATTGGTATCCCTGCTGAGAGGGTGTGTGTTGTCCTCTACTCAGTTGGTATGCCGGAGAACCATTTGTTTACAAACGTCTCGCACGTTCTTGGTTTTTCAACGAGATATAGAGTACGTATAGACAGTCGGTATGGCGGAAAACAGTGGTCTAAGGGCAAGGTATATTACTGCAAACGAGAAAATAATGCTGGTGAGTCTGATTGAGGAAAGAAGTGACATATTGTTCAACAAGAGCCATGACTTCCGCATCATTCACAAGAAAAAAGCAGCATGGGAAGAAGTCACCAACTTATTTAATGCAGCTGGTTATGGACCACCAAGAAGCCAGCAACAGCTGAAGAAAGTCTGGGAGAATGCAAAAGGAAAGTAAGTATTCAAAACCATATTGAAGTACTTTTGACTCGCTTCCTGCATGCATAACCAAGCATCAGCTAATGGATTGGTGAGGGCTAGTTTTATATAGGCTATATGTAAGGAACAACATACTTTTTCGAATGGGAGCAGCAATTGTACTAACCTTTGTTTGCTAAATAAATTATTGCCCAAGCAAAGGAATGTTTATCAGTGATGTGCCTAGTTTATCAGGTTCATATACCATAACGTGCTAAGCCTCAGTTAGGTTTATAGGTATTTCAAGCAACAGGTCCACATCAGTATTTGGTGTTCCATGTAGCTAAAGTAATAAAGACAATTTAATACATTAAATATCATCAATATACAAAAATCTACAACCACCTAAGAATCTGGGGGCCCATAGGTGAGGACCTGGGTTTTGGATGGGGAAGACAAAAGCAGGAAAATAATAAAATAATCCTCACTTAAAAATGAGTCTAGTTTGGAGTTTACAGTTTGTTGGGCAAGGATATGCCTGCCAGTTTCCTGGCTGGTACAGATGGTGGACGAATACAAACAGTCTGACCTAACCATATCTCACCTACCTAACCCAACATGGGCTTCATGCTCTAACCTGGCTGAAGGCGCTTTGCCCCCACCCCAGACACCTCCCTTTCTGTGAACATAACTACACCTAACCGTTCCTATAATGCCAGGGGTCACAGAACTTCTAACCTTGGCGAAGGGATTGGTCCTTGTAGAAGGAATTGCACAGACTGCCCAATGAAACTGTAAACTACCCGAAGTGTGTACCTAGTCTTAACTTCAGGTACATACAGGTTAGCCCTAATTTTTGGTCTTAATTTCAGGCTATATACTGGTTAGCCTAATTGTTTAGAACAAAGATATTCATTTAACCACTTGAACTTTCTTTGCAAAATTTTCAGAGCAAAGAAACAGCATGCTGTCCATAAGCGGGAGACTATGAGGACAGGTGGGGTGCTCCTCCAAAGCCTGAAGATGAAGAGACGGCAAAATTCTTTCTATCATTGGAGATGACCTTGATGGTGAGGAGAATGAACTGGACTGTGATGCAGTTCAGAGTACTGGTAAGTCCTACTTTGATCATTCTACAGAGAGCTCTGCTAGAATGCTTTGCATATATTATTGATTTTCTTTCAAATACTTTATTAATTTTTACCTATAAAATTGAGGAAATCACTTGTTTTACATATCCCCCCACCTATCAATTATAAAAAAGTAAAATTAGCTCCTATTTGGTAATATTCTTGCAAGTCACAAGAACGAAGTCAATGTAGTTGAAATTATAGAAGAAAAGTTGTTTATCTTGGCCTAAAATGTAAGGGGATATAAAGGTGGAACTCTGTTGAATAAAAGGGGAGCCTGGGGTGCACAGCCTCAGTTAACCGGGTCTAGGCAACCTCTTCTTTGTCACACATAGGGAATTTTCTCTAAATTTCACTGTAACCTAACCTATTTTTCTGAATTGTTAACTTACTGCACAAGTATACTGTATATGTTTAACATGGTATGACCCACAAATGTGAAATTAGTATTAGGAATAGGTAAATCATTCATTACTTTTAATATTTACTCTACTTTTTAAAGGAATGTTTTTATAGAATTAGGATAAATTAGTAGCCCTACAGTTTTGCAAAAGTAATTTTCCAGTATAATCACATCAGTATTATAACTTTTTTTTTTTTTGCATTTCAGGTCAACCACATACTGTGATTGGAATAAGAAATGATGGGCATGAGTGTGAGATAACATTTGATACTCAAATAATGGGACAGCACACAAACAACTCTGTGGACTCCATTGAAACACCTCCCAAACTCTCAGAATTGGGACAGCATACAAAGCACACCAGCTGGCAAAGTCTCCCCACAGAAAAGCTAATACTTCAAGAGACACACCCACCTCTATACAGTTAAATACCACAGACATCATATCACAATGCACACCAACACCTGGCTAATCAAATTCCACCTCAGCCCGAAAGCGCCGACGAACTGCTAAGTTCACTCAAGAGGCCAGCTTCGAAGCATCTCTTGGGATGCAGCCAGAAAGGAACATCAGATGACCATGGAAAGCACTCAGGCTAGATATTGAAATTAAAAGAAAACCAAAAAAATATAAACGAGAAGAGGAGGATGCAAACCTTCGTCTCCAGGCTCATCAAATTTGGGTTGATGTAGGCAAGAAACTGTTGGAAGTTACAGGGGAACTAGGGCAAGTAACTAGAAAAATGTGATAACTTGATGCCTTAAATTGATCTAATGTCACCAATTTTTTTTCAGTGCAACATCATTATATATATTTTAGCTGGTGATGAAATGGTGTTTTGCGTTAATGTCTGCAAGAGAATGGACTTGATGAATAAAGTAAAGCATTATTATTATTTTAGAAAGATTGTTTAATCACTGGCATTTAATTAATGTGTTTACTGCACGATGACCTGCCATTATTACTTTTCTTTTCTTCAGGGAGACACATATACATATATACGTATTACTACAAAGATGAACTTGTGCATTTTACTCTAGTCTGCAATATATTTGCTACTATATGTATATTTTTGTGGAAATTAAAATTACAAATAACTGTTTCTGCTTTATTTACAAAAAACCTGTGTTGTATATACAGTAAGGTGACCAAAAACAATACAAAGTTTGTGTTAGATTGTTTATACTTTTTTTTTTTTTTTTTTTTTTTTTTTTGTTTTTTTTTTTTTTGGTAACTTCAAGCCTAGTGGTGGTGATTTTTTCCTAAAGCAAAATATTCTCTTATGATTTGCTGTCTTTTCAAGACTCCTTGGATATTCTCATTGCTTGAGGTTGCTGCCTCAGTTCATCTTCTATGTTTCCTTGGGCTTCTGGGTCATGTGGTTGTGAAGTTCATGAATTGCATTATCTGGCTCAGGTACATTGTAGGCGATGGCCAAATTGTGGAGAAACTGCAGCAGCAACAATTATGTGTTTGGTGTTTCTCATAGAAGTCCTCATTTTCTTTCCAAGGCATGCAAATCTTCTTTTTAATAAGCCAAATGCTCTCTCAACAGTGTTTCGCGTTCTTATGTGAGAAGCATTATAGCGGTTCTCTCACGGCCATGAGGAGCTGTCAGAGGAGTCAACAAATATTCACGACATGGATAGCCACTGTCGCCCAACAAGTGTCCAGGCAGAATACCATCTTCGAGTTCTGACAGAGTCGACTATTTTCAAAAAATATTGCTGTCATGTGCACTGCCAGGCCACCGAGCTACAATGTTGTACAGTTGCAACCGAGGACCACAAACTGCTTGTACATTAAATGAAAAATAACCTTTCCTGTTGCGTGGAAAACTCCAGGACGTGGGTGACTTGGCATCTCAATTGCAATATGAGTGCAGTCAATGCACCCAATTACACCTGGCATTCCAGCTATAGTCATAAGTTCATGCTTGGTCCTAGTAAGATTATCTTGGTCTGGAAACTTGATGAATTCTGCACACAAACTTCCAATCGCATAGGCTACCTGGGCAACACATCTACTGACAAAAGGCTGTGAGACTTCACACCAATCTGAGATACCAAGTTGGTCGTTTTCCAGGTGGCAATGTATCTCAATCCAATTAGACCTGCAGGTGAGAAGGCACAGGACAGCCTGTGGAAAAGAAAAATGAAATACTTCACTCAGACCATGTACAGGCATCATTCTCATGTTTTTTTTACATAAAAATTGTATAATCCTTACTGTATTAATCATAGTATCTCTAGGCAGCATCATATAACCTTTTCAAATAACACAATCATCACAAACCAATAAAATAACTTATAAAAACAATGTGATAACGGCTCATGCCTACCTCTGTTGGTAAGAGCGTGGGGCAGCCGATGTTCTATCCGTGCAATCATGAAAAGGTGCATTCTTTACTTAATCGAAACCTCATCAGAAATTCTTCCTCCGTCATGGCATGAATGGGTTGCTTCTGTCTGTCACAACCCTTCGTATGTGGCCATGCTGATAGCGCTGAAGATTTCGATATGACGAAATTATCGGTACATGCTGAAATATATAAAATATACAAGTAATGTAAGACGAACCTTTAACATCAGTTAAAACCAACACCATTTCCATGCATGAGCTATCACATCTATTGAGGAATGTAATTAATTTACGATTCAGAATTGCAAGTTTACTTGCAACTACTATTTTATCTTTCTTTGTTTCACACCACACAGAACGATCTAGTATGATGCCTTGAAAATACGGGTAATCGAGTTAACATCAGTGTACTACAATGCTCGAAAAAATAATCAAAGGAATTCTCACCTGTCTAACTTTGCAGAAGCTTGTTGATGTTGTCATACTTGAAATCCGAGAGGAACATCACCGAGTTCATAAATATGGAGTTTTGTCCGCCTGTACAATAGCTTTTCTTTCTTTGTATATGTAATTATTTTGTAAGATGTCTTTTGATAATATCAGAGTTTTCCACCAGCAAAGAGTTGATGTCATGGACTACTATTTACTTTATAGGCTTTATGAAAGGCATGTCTGGACCACCCTCTAAATAGTATTGAACCACCCTTAAATTATTATAGGGAACCCTAAATTTATAGGGCCTATATATGTTCTAAGCATAGGATTTTAATATAGGTCTATATTATAGTCCCTATATTTCTCAGCATACGGCCACAAGATCTACTGGTGGCCTTGATTATACGCTGTATCGGCTGTACAGAAAACTCGATTGCGCCGAAGAATCTTCTGAGCATTTTTTTACTTGTTTACTTTCAATATCAATTGTATCTCAATGATGCGTTTATAACACTATTCCCTGAGGGTTGAAGTCGTCAGTTTGACTTTCTTTGATTATGACATTTCGTTAACGAAATTTGAAAACCTGAATAAAATGTGAATTATATATTTATCCGTTCTTCTCTTCCTCTTTTTCCGCTAAGACTTTCACTCGACTTGACATGTACTGGGAGACCAGCAAATGACATCCTGAATAATTCAACTCCCCCTTCCAGGTGATTTGTAATGAGGCCCTGTCTCGAAAATTGGGCGCAAACGTTATCTCCATCAAATAATTCGATGTAGGCCTTCCTGTGCGTAATGGCTCTGTTGATGCAGCTTGGGTTTTTTCGTTGCAAATTTTCATACCCTCAGGCACACCAGTTTTCAATTTCTTGGTTTTATCATCAGGTGCTGCGGTTTGTTTTCCTTATAGTGATTGGTAGGAGATTGTTGCCTTGCCCTCCAAGTGATGTGGAATGTTGGAATAGAAAGGGAAGTTGATAAGAGATCTGACGCTCATGTTACTGTATTATATTGGTTTAGACATGGCAGCAGGTTTATTTTCACTAACTGTAAATAACACTGGAATTATGATATAAATGAATTTAAGACGAAGTAAGATTTTTTCATTGGTTAGTGGGATAAATCGGCAGTACTGAGGCTTCTAAATTTTTATCCATTAATGGAGAATCATAGATGGGATAAATGTAGATAGATACTCACTATTTTTGGACCTGCTGAACTTATTTCTTGAATGAAGTTATTTACTATGCGGTCCTTTTTTGAAGTTAATAAATGTGATTATAGGGCTTATCACCTTGAATGAAGTCATGTGCAGTAAGGTCCTTTGCTGAAATAATTGAATGTGATTACAGGACTTTTCAAACCAAATTGTCTTAGTGCGCAGGTAAAAAATATTCTGAAGTAATATGGAAATTACTAGATACGTCTCAATTCTGTTGAACCTCATGATGTCATTTATCTTTCATCTTTTCGAGAGTGATTTTTTCGTTAACCGGCAGGATATAGTAGATTAATGAACTTCAGTCAGCAGAACGGACGGGTATTTTGTTTCTTATAGCTTATTCTTTGACTCAGAGATGCACAGTACATTAACTTTTCAAGCACACACACACACCTCCGAAGTCTCCTGAATCCCATATGACTAAGAGATACAACATTTCTCAGATCTTGTATCCCCCGCTTTTGCATGATGGATCGTTAAGCTTCTGAATATTCAGAGTCGTCTGAAAGGGATTTCAGACCTGTTGTCATTTGTACCTGCGACATCCAGCTGAGAGAGAGAGAGAGAATGAATCTTAATATACTCAGTATATGAAACTCTGCAGAAACAATTTTATACGGCAAGACCTATAAGAATTCAAGATATTACGTATTTCTGTACTATAATCAAGATATTACGTATTTCAGTACGATAACCGATTGATTTGTCAAACCAATAACCGTATTGCTACACTCTTATGCAAAATTCTAGACTTAGTTAACATTGGCTTAATAGGTTCAAGCGGCTTGAATAATTCAGTACAACTAATAATTTATATGTCTGATTTACGACAATATTTTTACGCATTCTCTTCTGAACATCCCTGATGAATCTTGAGACTCTTGACTATCTTATCTCCACATTAATTTATATATATATATATATACATATATATATATATATATATATATATATATATATATATATATATATATATATATATATATATATATATATTTTAACTCGTCTGTTATATTTAGATTTTTTGTCGCTTTGACGTGTGTATATGAGAGCATCAAAGAAAAATATCAGGCCCGCTGTTAATTTGTGAGTGCATGTCATTTTTATAATGGAATTCAAACCTGTGATTCAGAACTATATTATATCGTATTCATCGAGTCTTTATGTGGTACTTAAAATGTTTAAACGTGTAGTGAATGATAGGTAGAAAAGGGCATATTTGATTTGGATATATTTTCGAGTACTGTGATGCAATCCATATAGTTGGCGTGAACTGTTTTTCCTGTTCCTTGAGTAAATGTGTAACTGAAGAATTCTGCACACACATTTGATTGTAAACAAAAACACTCCAGGCAGTCTAATGTAGGTCGGTGTTGGACATGGAACAAAATAGTACGAATTTCCCTAAGTAAGCCAGCGTTTACGTAGACATATAGCAAACCACAATACGTGTGTCTAAGAAAACAGTAAACAGGTGCGCATGAGTCCGTGCTCACGCGAGGAAGATTGTTGACAGCCATACATAAGAAACCGCTTTCTCTGCCGACTCTATATTCGTCGGTGTCCTCATCAACAATGCTTCAAGCCACCATAAGTAATTGGGTATCCATACCGATTGTAAGTCGCGATTACATGTTCCAAAGAAATAAGTATGAAGGTGAGAGCGTGAAGTATGTTGTTGGCAAATTTGAAATAGTTTGCCGTTCCAAAAGATATGTGCGTGATCCCTTTATATGCAAACGTCAAAAGTAAATGATTTAATGTTACACTATGGCAGAAAGTTTCTTAACATGTTATTCAGACAGTATGCAATTTCGTAATTCAAATTTGATATGATTATATCTATTTTGGGTGAAGCTTTGTTAAAGGCGAGAAGTGACTTAATTTGTTTGCTTACTGACAGTCATACAACCAAAGCAATTATCGTCCTTTCCGATAATCTCAGTGAATTCTGTTGAATTGTTAGTTAAAATTTACTTGTGTAAAATTATTCGCAAACACAAACATTTACACGAATGCATGTAAACAGTAACAGGTAGCTTTTCTTTGCTAACTGTCTGCTGTAGTTGTTTTCATCCTTGTTGTTGTGGAGTGAGTGAACCATTTACTTTAATGTTGAGCGTTTATTTAAACTTATAATCTCATTCATTTTACTGTACCTCTGTTCATATTCTCTTTCCTCCGTTTTCATTTTCACCCTCTCCTAACAATTGACTCAGGGTGCAACTGCGAGGTTTTCTTCCTGTTACTCCTTTAAAACCTTTCCACTGGCAATTTCGTTTCAACTGAATGCCTCATGGGGTCCCAGCGTGACGCTGGCCCAAATCCTATATTCTATCTTATCTGTCTATAATCTCGCCAGTCAAAGACTAAAGTAAATTTGGAAATCATGCCCATCAAACAAGTACCGTTTTTTCTTCGCCCACCCCCAACCCCGAAAAAAAAAACTCTGCGAAAAGTATTCACGAATTTCCATTACGTCCTGAAACTTGTTGGGGTACATTCCATGCGCCTTACCACTAAAAACCATCATTCCGTCAGCTTTAAAACTGTTGTAGGTAGGAAAGGGGTAGGACCGTGGGAATGAAAGGAGGATGGGGGCGGGGGAGGGGGCGGGGAGGAGAGTTGGTGGGTGGGAATGGGAATGGGAAGGGGAAGAGGGCATTTGCAAATTCTGAATTACACAGATAAATGGCTGTTGGAATGGGAGGACTCGAACGCCATTGTCCGTTGTGCGTGTGATGCCGGGTGATGCACGCGCGTGCAAAACGACTAATGGTTATCGAGTTTTTACTGTCTCTCTCTCTCTTTTTTTTTTTTTTTAGGAAAATAGAAAACAGAGTTTGTGGGTCAGATTGATGGTTGATTTTATTACATATTGTCATGGCCGAGTTTTATGTTACTTTCTCTTGTTTTTCCATTAACAGTTAGTAGACATATCAGCTTTACTTTTTCAATTTCCACTGTGTCACAAGTATAATTGCCATTTATTTTCCTTTTATTTGTTATTCGTTGTTGTATCCGTTAAGTTTTAATTCTGCAAACTATACGAACCTTGAATAGTAGTAAGGTACAGTCAAGAGATAACCTTAGTCGTTGCGACGCCCTGTTACATTAATCGATAAGTCAGTCAGTCAGTCAGAATAGCTGGTTTTGGCCAGTGGCCATACTGAAAAATTGTTAACCATAAAAATATAGGTATGGAAAAAGGAAAATGAATCCCTATATGTTCTTGTAAATACAAACGTACAAGTTTGTGATCTACCATGGTATGTTTTTTACAACAATATATCATAATATATATATATATATATATATATATATATATATATATATATATATATATATATATGAGTATATATATATGAATATATATATATAGATATATATATAGATATATATATAGATATATATATATATATATATATATATATATATATATATATATATATATATATATACTGCATATATATGATAACCTTATTTCCATAGAATGAAAATAGTTGTTTTGGTGAGTGAATATAAATATATACATACATAGGAAGGATCAAATAACATTGTGTGTATATATATATATATATATATATATATATATATATATCTATATATATATATATATACATAAATACATAATAAATACATACACAGAGAAAGGATCGAATAACCTTGAAAATGTATATCAGAAATACTTTTCCCCTAACAATTAATTTTTCACTGGTCGATGTCGCGAATGTTTCCCTCCATTTTTAATAAAACGGCATAAAACTGTTTTTCTCTTTTAAAATTTCGAAAGCATTGATTTTTCAAGGTCTTTGCAACAAATTCTTTTTTTTTTTATTTCTCCTAAAGGGAGAGGAAGCGAACAGTTCGTCTCGTATATTTTTTGGTATTTTTTCCCCATTAAAATGAATGTTGTACAAAAATAAAGTTACTATCGATAGCTTGATTAATTTTAGTTTTGTATATTTGTAGTATTTTACATTTTATTGCTTCGTTCTGCTGATTTGGAGTTTATGGGATCCTGTGTTTGTTAATACATATCTTTTGTGTTTTCTTCCTGATCACGTTAATGTCCATCGTCCTATTTATTTTGACAACAGTTGATGTATGTCAATCAATCAATCAATCATTGGATGTTATTCCGTGTCCCTCTTACCTCTGTGATTGAAATTGACGGTGTACTGTGTTTATAGCCGTGTTTGCATTTTTGTCTGACACCAGATACCTCAAGAACGAGTGAACGAAACCTGTTGAAACTTGGCAGACTGTTCATTTTCGAGGTAATTAACTTTTTGGAGAATTCTCCTCTTTATGTTGTCATGGAAACCTTCCCAGTTCTTATGTAAGGGAGGTGTTCCTGGTGATCTGATTGATATGCGTTGCCGGCTACATTTTGGAGGTCACCTTGTCAAGCCATATATTTTTACTGCGTATGTATAACAAAATCTCACGTTCTTTGGCACGAGTTCATTTATCTTCAGTTGAGTCGCCTTAATGGAGGTATTCTGTCAGCCGATTGATCTGATTACTCGAAACATTAATGTATCATTAAAAGTCAATTTAAAGTGACAGCTGTGCTTATCGTAATTAATTCCTTGTCCAAGTTTTTGTTCTGAGACTGTTTTCTCAGCAGGAATTTCCTCCTGGTTTGACAATTACGGATGTGGGTCCTTTACAACAGGATCTTCGTACGTTCCAGGCTCCATTTGGGGGCGGGGGTGTGGAAATAGCAATAACAGGGAATGTAAATAATATATGAAATGAAATAGTAAAGCGCAAAATAGTTATTTCAGCCACGTCCTCTATTCATGCCGTTCTGAGATAAAACTTCCGAGTGACCTCTGTTTATAGAGAGAGAGAGAGAGAGAGAGAGAGAGACACATTTCGATTATATGCCAACGAGATTTAGAGCTTAAAGATTATTGTTTCAAACAGATATAAACAAGCATCAGCCCCTGACGGTGAGATTTAGTTAATCGCGCATAAGACAGATAAGTTTTATAACGCTTCATGGGCGCATCATGCAATAACGAGGCACGCTGTTGTTGCTGTTTTATGAAAATATTTCTCAGCCATGCGCACGTTCGACGAAAGGAATGAAGAAAACGGCATTACTTTCAACGCACCTGTGAATATTAATTTTCTTTTTTTTTCGGCCTTTTCAGGATAACGGCCCCACCGAGATTCGAAGGATTTCGATATGTTCTGTTAATCTGGTACTAGGCAGAAGTAACTATAAGCGTCTACTAATACCAACTTCTCGCCTGGTTTGTATTCAGTGTCAGAGTTGCTATATCAGTCAGTGTTAACATTCAGAGTAAGCAGCAGTGATTATGTAGGAAGGCTTCCATCTTTAATGATGAAAATTTGGTCTAGTGCTCATTCTTCAATGAATGGTATGAGAAAAAATTAACTATAAAAAGTTATTTTACTTTTGCCGTTATGTCTTCTCACCAATCGTTGTAACGACGAGGAAGTTCCTCGTTGGAGGAGTGGGTTCCGTTCTCCGCTAGCACTCTGCTGGCTGCGAGTTCGAATCTCCGACCGGTCAGTGAAGAATAAGAGGAATTTATTTCTGGTGTTAGAAATTCATTTCTCGCTATAATGTGGTTCGGATTCCACAATAAGCTGTAGGTTCCGTTGGTGGGTAACCAATTGGTTCTTAGCCCTAGGAGAGCTGTTAATCAGCTCAGTGGTCTGGTTAAACTAAGGAATACTTAATTTAACTTGTAACGACGAGGAAGGTTTATGGCTGGGAATGGGATATGAGCTGCGATAACCATAAAAATCCCGCAGAGGGTTAGTGCCGTCAATGCACCCCACGTGGTACACTGTAGGCATTACTAAAGATTCTTTGCAGCGCCCCTTCGGCCCCTCTGCAACCCCTTTGATTCCTTTTACTGTACCTCCATTCATATCTTTCTTCCATCTTGCTATCCACCCTCTCCTAACAATTATTTCATAATGCAACTGCGAGGTTTTCCTCCTGTTACACCTTTCAAACCTACCTACTCTCAATTTCCTTTCCAGCGTTGAATGACCTCATAGGTCCCAGTGCTTGGCCTTTGATATTCCATTCCATTCTTAGCCATAAAACTTTCATTAGGGAACTTCGTTGTTTCTCTCGAAGTTTCGCTCCAAAGTATCAGTGAATGAAAACGCTTCGGTGATCAGGAAGTTTTCGAGGCTCAACCTTTAACGCAAATTTTTACGCGAAGGGCCACAGGTTCTTTGTGTACGAATATTACCTATATCTATTGCATATGTAGACCGGTCTACGCATAGAAAAACTGAAATAAATATGCTGCAGAATTCTCTCGTAAGGAATTATTGTTTCAACAGAACCTTCAAGTAGTGAACTTTTTTGTGTCTTTAATTAAAAAAAGATAAATGGTGTAATTAAGTGCCGTTTACCGGGTCATAATCAAGGTCATAATTCTCTCTCTCTCTCTGTAATATATATATATATATATATATATATATATATATATATATATATATATATATATATATATATATACAGTAATATATATATATAATATATATATATATATATATATATATATATATATATATATATTATATATATATATATAATATAATATATATATATATATATATATATATATATTATATATATATATATAATATATAATATATATATATAACTATATATATATATATATATATATATATATATTATATATATATATATATAATATATATATATATATATATATATATATTATATATATATATATAATATATATATATATATATATATATATATATATATATGAAACAACCTATATATATATATATATATATATATATATATATATATATATATATATATATATATATATATATATATATATATATATATATATATATAGAAGGATATATATATAATAACGGCAACATGAAGAAAGTGCTAGACACTCAAACTTACTGCTAAGTAAAGGACAGTAGAGTCAAAGGCCTAGTATTTCCACTACGTTGTTTCACTTTCTAATGGCATTGTTTTTCTTATATATTCATCACGTTCCATATTTTTCGTGATTCAGTTATAGACACAGATATATATATATATATATATATATATATATATATATATATATATATATATATATATATATATATATATATATATATATATGTGAATATAGGAGAAAAGACATCACTGCAGATGTTTGCTCTGCGTTTTCCCCAATTGATTTGAATGTCTTTCGGGCTGTGTGTGTCTTCTAGAATCTAGATAATCCCAGGTGCAATGTATTTGCCTTAAGCTGAGTCGTTACCTTATGATCACTGATCTTGGGCTGTGCCATAATCTGAGTTCGTCCCTTAAGCGCAGTTTCACATTATGATTTTTTTAGAATTTATATTTATTTTTGTACTAATTAATTACCTAAGTTCAGTTTCCTTTGTTGTTATACTGTATCTTATTAATTATATTAATTCAGAATTACTTGTCCATTAGCTACTCAATGCAACTCTCTTTTTCTTTGCTTTTGTTTCTTTTCATACAGTCATTCTCTTTGATGGTAGGCAAGTTCATGTTTTTTTTTATTTACCTCAACGGAATTTATTGCTCAATAACAATAATAGTATTCACAGATATGTAAAAACAACAGTACCCAGACGATCGCTGTTGTTGTTATTTGTTCTTTTGATTAAAGCCAGCACATTTTACTATCGCGCGAATTTATTTGCCGCAAATTCGAGGTAATTGCCATCCTTATTTTTCTCCTCTCAGAAGAAACTCATTTCATCTTGCATGTAGAGGGGTAAAAAAAAAAAACATCAAAAGCAGAAGGAGCCTGCTTGCATGATTACGCAAATTTACGGCGGTTTGCGCCTCGTGCGCCTTTGCGCCTGACGTATTTTCAGCAACTTTATTCCCCGACGGAACAGGTTTTTCTCCCGGCAGACCCGGGGATTCGGAAAATATGCAAATTCTCTCTCTGCAGTCGCTCCAGTTATTTTTGGGTATTATTCGCCGTTTAATGGCGTCAGGTTTTTGCGGTCCCCACTTTTTTTTTATGAATTGATTTACGAATAGCTTAGTTTTAGCGTTATATATTGTTATATATTTTTACACGCTTTTAGTTAACTTGACATTGGTGTCCGTCCGTTTGTCAGTCTGTTTGGGTCACAACTTGCAACCGATTTTTGACCCACTTCTACCGAAACGACTTCGCCCAGATTTGGTGTACATGTTCAAAGCTGGTGACACAATATTAAATATATATATATATATATATATATATATATATATATATATATATATATATATATATATATATATATATATATATTACAATTTTTATCTTTGTATATTATGCAGGAACACTTAGCCAAGGTATTATGCTTTCATAGGTGTGAAACGTGCAGTGTCGGGACCGTAGATTCGTACACTTTCGTAAACCCCGTGCAAACTAACGAGGATGGGCTCTGCAATTGGTTCAAGTACTCGGTGATGCAAGCAGTACTTATTCAGCTGTCAAACACTGAAAAATCACAAATAAAATTAATTTAAAACATTTTTAAACCACGCTATTATTTCAAAATTCATAAAAAAAGTACAAAATAAAACTTTCTGTGATCCACAATATTAATGGTTACTTAAGCCTAAACATAACAGCGTGGGTGTCTATTTGCCTGATCTTTCAATCTTTTCCTTGCTTTCCTCAAAAAACTCTCTGGTAGGCCTATGCACGACGTTTGTGCTTGCTTATGCCTAAACGTAAAATCGTGGACCGCTTACTCTAACTTGCATACGATTCTATACAGACATGTATTGTACTGAATTGTATTGAAAACGTACTTTATTGATGCAATGTGTATACACAGACAGAGGTAAAGAAAGAGGTTTATGGATGCAAAATTTCACGTCAGTAATGCGAATGGTCAAGCAGTTTCTGACAATGACATGTATAGCCTACTCTTAGTGGTTCTTGAGGAAGTTTACCTGGTATGGAACCAATTTACATGCAAGTCTTTGATAACAATTACTTTACCGCCTTCATTACTTTCATAGAACTCTTCAGGTCTTAAACAACTTAATCATCACTAGGTACATGGCGAGATTTAATCCCACATATCCGTGCTGTGAAATCTTGCTTTCGGAAACTTCTCACTTTATATTTGTCTGCATATGTTTAGGCGTAAGTAACCATTAATATTGTGGACCAAAGAAAATTTTATTTTATCCTTTTTTGGTGCATTTTGAAATAAAAGCGTGGTTTTAACATTTCATAAAATTAGTTTATCATTTATGTAAGGTTTTTGTGGTTGCTTGAGTCATTGGTGTTAACCCGTGTTTTTAGTGAGGTAATTTATCACTTCTTACGAATTTATCATTTCTGCTAAGTGTTACTTATGATATATTTACATTTACGTCGAGATAATTCATTTTTACATATTTCTTATACGTCAGTAATGAATTTTGAGTATTACCTTTATGACTGCCTATTTTCCAAGTCGGTATCCCCTCATGAAATATTTTCCAAATCTCATGTTTAAAAAAAAAAAAATAAAAAATTACTGTTGTTCTCACATTCAGGCATTTTGGTTGAATTCCTGTACGTTTTGTTAATTTTTGGTTTTGCTCAAATGATTTGTAATATGGATTTTTATTTTTTCCTTCATTTTTTCTTAAATTCCTTTTCCATTTCTGTATCTTATTTCTGTAAAGTGTATTCTATTTCATATCTTCATATTTTTTTTTTTTTTTTGTCAACGTGAATAGGGTTTGGTTTCTTTGGTGCTTTTTACTTATCTAAAAAGTGTTTCTGGATAATCTGGACTGGGCATCACGAAATAATGGTTAGTGTTCTCCCACTAAAAGCGAATTTTGTCTCTAATGATATTTCTGCGTAATTCAATTCTTGGAAGCCTCATCGCAGGGCATTACATTGAGGAGGACACAAGGTTAATATTGAATGGAGCTTTTTCTTTGAGGTGACTTCCTGTCAGAAAACATAAATGGAACTCGGAGGTAGTGAGGAAATATTTTCAGACTTTGGGATATAAAGAAAATGAGCTGAAGGAAGGTAAAAAGTGCGTAGGTATGATGGGGTTCATAGATCGGTGCTGCTTGCTTTCAGTTATTTTGAAAGTCATTATCACTGCGCAATAGGTTCGCAAACATTTATTTCTAATTCCGTAGGTAGAGGCATCTAGAAAAGTACTTCGTTTAAAAGAATGCTCTTGTACATAGCCCTGCGTTTGTTTGTTTCCTGTTCGCCATCTTGGTATATGAAAAAAAATATTTCGTTGTCTCCCCATTATGAACATCTACTACAATCATTAGGTTTACCTCGCAATTCTCTCCTTTCGTTTAACATAAGCCCTGTGTTCAGCAGCTTGCTGGGGCACTGCATATCCTGCAGTCAACCCCTCCCCCAACTACCATCACCACTCCAGTATAACCCCCCTCTACACCCGAGCGGACTGCCGCCCTGTAGAAGTGAGGGGGTCAGGAAGCCATGCAGTTAATTGCAGCATAATTAATGAGAATTCGTGACTGCGGAATGTCTCGGGCCAAGGTTTAACAGGCCATGCCCCCCCTGACCCCCATCTCCCCACCAACCGTCACCCAAATCCCCCTGTCCACAAGTACGTCTCCTCGTTTTACCCAAATCACCCCACCCGCACCCACCCCATCCTCTTGCACCCATTCTCCAGTACGCGTCCCCGATGCTGTCAGCAAAGTACGAGGACTATTCGGCTATTCCTCGTTCCCTTTCTTCTGTGCTGTTCGCACGCGTGAAAAGGAGAGATGCGATAGAGAGAGAAATGGCGCTAAAGGCATATTGATTAATCTGTTGATGATCCGCTGGAGGTCGTTGAGGCACATAGGAATGAAAATATTTTTAACCTCAGTCAGTTATTTACTTATGCCCATAGTGAAATGTGAGGCGGATGTGTTACCTTTAATTTGACAGTTGTAGCAGTCCATTTGATGGAATTCAGAAATATATGAAAGCTTTATCGGATGGCAGTCCCGAATGTCTGCTGTGGAGAGGTCATTTAAATAAGAAATTTGATGCATAATCATTGCAAGCTAGGGAGCTCAAGCAGCGATGTATCAAAGTCATACTTAAGAATTAAGCTCCAAATTAACGAAATGATGTATGACTATCTCGAGTGCAAAGTTCATGGATTTCATGAGGCAGAAGGCATTGCTAGTGGCACAATTTATGCCTGTAAGCATGTATGTACTTGATAAAGACTCAGATTCTTTCCCTGTGTATGCTCCTTCATAAAGATCGTGAGTGTATTTGATAATAATAATAATAATAATAATAATAATAATAATAATAATAATAATAATAATGAGAAGAAAGTGTATTGAAAATATGATTACCAAATAATGTGCCACATTAGATACATTAATATCATTGCTGTCAAACTAGTAAAGTTTATGTTGCAGTAACAGTTGGATGAAGTGCATCCCCGTCCTAGAAGCTTAAAACAAATAATCCCAGTCAAAATGTCAATATCGTTTGAGGTTAATGTCGAAAACTGACTTTCCCTTCCTGTTACGGGAAACTGCATATGGATACTTTCACCCAAAATAACTTGCCTTAAAAAAAAAATGCGTTGCATCTTTCATAGTAAATAGGTCAGCCTGCGCGGCAATAAAATCAAATACAATTTTGTGGCTTAGATTTGGTATGATCGCTCATGTTTCACAGCATATTTTATGAATCAAAGCTATGGCCTGCATAAAGAGCTATTTTAGATGAAGCGGAGTTTAATGCTCGCGAAAAGAATCTGTCTTCTGAGTAATGTATGTAAATACAGACTTGAATGCATTGCTCAGGCAATTCTGTTTTCAGCCAAGATCCTATTCAGATGCTTCTACATTTTATGCATCCTTCAATACCTACTTGTTATGCACGTAAGGGTTGACAATTCCACAGATACCGTGTGGGAATCAGAAACTCGGGCATTGTTCAGTTTAACCAAGACACATTGTAATATACCAATTTCTTCAGGAAAACCTGCCTTTTCAAATGGTGAGTCAGCAACAGACGCTGCATATGCTAGACCGTTTATTGTTTGTTGCAAGGGGCTACTCTCGGTCTCTGCAACGTTAACAAAAATTACTCAGTGTTGGAACGTTGCCATTTGACATCAAGCAAACAGGTCCTTTTACATCCTGACTACTCAGCAGACGGCTGTAACGTTAAAACTTTCGCCACATAATTTTAGACTACTCAGCATACGGCTGTAACGTTAACATTTTCACCACATAATTTTAATATCTCTTCATGCCATGGCCGCTTAACCTTGATATATATATATATATATATATATATATATATATATATATATATATATATATATATATATAAATATATATATATATATATATATATATATATATATATATATATATATATATATATATATATATATGTTTGTATGTATGTAATGC
Source organism: Macrobrachium rosenbergii (assembly GCF_040412425.1). Lineage (NCBI taxonomy): Eukaryota > Metazoa > Arthropoda > Malacostraca > Decapoda > Palaemonidae > Macrobrachium > Macrobrachium rosenbergii. Next base: position 51,029,060 of record NC_089741.1, read on the forward strand.
GTGTATATATGCACACACACACACAGACACACACACACATATATAGACATATATATATATATATATATATATATATATATATATATATATATATATATATATATATATATATATATATAGCGACAAATTTGTTGTGGCAGTACGGAAATTCATATTTCTTGGTGCGGAAAAATGCTTGTAATAAACACGGCAGGTTCAATAAAGGGTTTCAATTTTAGCTCACTGGAGCAAGAGGGCAATCACCAAAAAGGTAGAAAGGTTAAAAGTGTCTTTTTGAAAAAGAACGTATATAAAAAACCGGCAAAAAATAAACAACGTATAACGGACACTCATAGGCCAGGTGCCAGCAAAAATTCATTGTCAGCTTGAATAACAATCACTGTTTCTATGTGATGTTTATTTGTCCGGTTTTTCCGTTTTTTTTTGGGGGGGAGGGCGTACTTTTTATTCCTAGCAGTTTGATATGTGTTTTGGTTAAAGTTTTTTGTTCTTAAGTATTTGTCCCTCTCTTTATAAGATTTTTTTTTTAAGTTTAGTTTTGTAAATAAATTCATATTTCGTTTTGGATAACGTTAGTTTAAGGATTTTTATGTAAGTTTCGTTGCTTGGATACCGCCAGAGATTCAGTGTTCCAAAAGTTATAGTTTGGTGATCAATTGTGATCAACTGTTTATAAAAGAAAATAAGGGCAAATGATAGTACAGTGTCTCGGAACGTAAACCATTCTCCAATAGCTAATATGAATACGGTATTTTCCCTAAAACTTAACTTCGTTCTAAGATGGGAATTAGAGGTACGAATGATTTCATATGACAGTTCATTATCATCAAAAGTGCTATGTTGAGAAAGCAGTTACACACCTCATACCTAAGTTAATATGAATCACGTGAAGAGCGGTCTATTCATAGTGCCTAGGGTTCTGTTACTATGTAAACGCTGATTTTTTCTCTAATTACAGATACACTTGAGGAAATGAATTAAAGGGGCATGCCTTTTTTCGAATCACAAACACTCTTAAGGAAATTAATTAAAGTGGAGTGCTTGAAATTTCTTTTTTTTTTTTTGTTCTTTATTACCAGGAATGTGAGATGGTTATGTTGTGTTAGATAAGTTACAAAAACATTCGAAATATTAGGCTGAACTTTTCTTAATGGGTGAATTAACTCGTTTTCGAAGCTTTTAGAGAATATAAAAGACAAACTTTTTCGTCCTCGGGTATGCAAACTGTAAAGCAATTATCTGGCTGCATCACAAGTGACTTCCATCTGCTGCATATGGCCATTTCAGAGAAATACTGGTTTTATGAATTTCTTTTTCTCCATTCCAATTGTGTCATTTTATTGTTAACAGTAATAATTCTGCTTAGCTTAATTTACGTGGAAACGATTTCTTTTGCCAGTTGAATGTGGGCTGTTCTAGATTTGACTCCATTTCAACATTAATTCACCCACTTTGCGTTGATTTCTGGGGCCTCATTGTGACGTTCTGACGCTCGCATTCGATTCCTAAGGACTGAAGAGTTTTAGTCATTTTAGGTTTTTTGTCCATTAATCCTTCCTTTACTTTTTTTCTGTGGTTAGTGTGAGATAGATACGTTAGATGGTTTAATATATATATATATATATATATATATATATATATATATATATATATATATATATATATATATATATATATATATATATATATATATATATATATATATATATATATATAATTAATATATATATATATATATATATATATATATATAAATATATATATATATATTTATATATATATAATTTATATATATATATATATATATACATATATATATATATATATATATATATATATCTTCTATATATATATATATATATACAGTATATATTATACAATAAACTTTCTAACCTTATTACTTCAATGAAAGTTGGACACTGGACAGACTAACTATATTCACTCATGTCTGTTTATTCTCTTGTTAATTTGTTTGTTTGTTTGTCAGTTTGTCTGTCTACCTGTCTGTAATGTATCTCAGAAAAGTTATGGATAGATTTCAGTGAAATTGTGAGGGGTAGAGTAGATTTTGAAGTGTGTTGAGATGGCTTTTCTTTTTCTTTTCTTTTTGTATTTGTTTGGGGGAACGGAGTTAATCCCTCTGGAATCCTCTGTATTTTCCTTTAAGACTTTTGAGAGGGTAACGACTTAGCAACGCTTTCATGCTATTTTCCCAAACCTGAATGCTAAAGGCGATTGAAACGTTAAAAAAAGAATAGAGAAAAAGTCTGATTGTTTTAACTGAACGTCCGGCTCTGTTAAGCTCCAGTACTCTTGCATAATTAATATGCTGATGATTTTTTTCTTAGACTTCACTGCCGTCGTTTTTTTTTTTTCTGTTCTGCAGGAAAATTGAAAAGGAACAGTAGGACGTGCATGTGTAATACATTTTGATTTAAATATCAGGTGTTTTTTATATCTTTTTCTTCCACTAGATTATTGTATTGAGTGAGACGCTTGACGAATTATGAAAAACTCTCATCGCAGTTTCTATAATCTAAATTGAATATTTTGTCTGCAAAAAGAATCGAAGGTTTAATATCAAGTGAAAAGTTTCCACAATTGTCACTTAGTAATATAAGGAATTAAAGAATTAGATTAAGGAATGAGGAATTAATGTTATGTAACATCTACTATTACCAACTCTTTCTCTTTCAGTAGAGATGTGTTGACTTTATGTTAATCAAGAAATGCAGCAAAAGATCCCAGCTAAATAATTAACGAGCCACATCTCAGAAGCAATTAGAAGATCAGTCCAAACATCCCAACAGCGTCATTTGTTGTCCTGGAAAATTATGCGTCACAGATGCTCCGCGTTCCATGAAGGATGCCAGGATCAAGCTTATCGACTTTTATTTTAAGAAGGGAATATTAACGCCGACTTGTAATCACTTGCTGAATATTCTTCAAGACACGTTTTTGTTACTTGTGTTATTTTCTGATATGGTGAAACAGGGGTAAATAAATTGACTAAAGATTGTGTTTCAGTGCAATGCGTTTATAACTAATTGTTCCAGTATGAACGCGTAATTAAAGAGGCGTACGACCCGATTCAATGTATGACGTGATTAGAATAGATGAGCATCGTTTCTCATTGTTTTGGAGGTGCTGAAAACCATTATAAATAATAATAATAATAATAATAATAATAATAATAATAATAATAATAATAATAATAATAATAATAATAATAAGCCTTCTGCCTACGCTATTTCTATTCAGAAATTGCGAAGGGCCCGAAAAGGACAAATAAGGAGAAAATTTATGAAGTTAAAAGACTGCATCTTCTAATTCCTGCGTTTCATTACTCATATTAATAATCAAGTCGAGTTCAGAATATCGCGAGGATGTCAGACCTCAATGTTCTTTTGGAACCCTGTTTTTCAATTTTCTATCACTTTTCCTACAAGATTTTTTCCCCATTTAGTAATTATATATATATATATATATATATATATATATATATATATATATCACTTGGTAATTATATATATATATATATAATATATATATATATATATATATATATATATATATATATATATATATATATTGTATATATAATTTTAAACTAAATTAATGCTGTCCGAGCTGTATCCATGATTGAATAAGACAAAACTTAGGATTATCTATTTCCTAATAATACCACAGAATACACCTTTACTGTGGTCATCTTGAATAAAACCTTATTGATGTTTTAGATAAGAGTGAAAGTGACGCGCCGGCTAAACTTCATGTTACTCGTTTAAGTTTTGCTTCAAGAATTCACGGCTATTCCGCTCCTAAGCAGCCTCCCCGTTTGCATGTGTGATCGTAATTGACTGCCAGCTCTGTTGCAAAACTCTCTGATGGAGGTACTCTTGGACTGTGCCTTATGCGATTAGTATCTTAAAAGGAACTATACTTAGTGAAGAAATTAGCTAGAGAAGGATTGTTTACGACATGAATCGTCAGTTTCATCGAGAGAGAGAGAGAGAGAGAGAGAGAGAGAGAGAGAGAGAGAGAGAGAGAGAGAGAGAGAGAGAGAGAGAGAGAGATATGGCTAAAAGGTAATTATCAGTTATGACTCTCTCAATTTACTTTTAAGGTGTATCAGAAGTTTATGTGCAATTTTTTGAATGAGGGATTGGCTTTGTTTTTTTGTTTATTAGTAAGGCATCAGATCCTTAAAGGTCCTTTTAAGTAAAACTAATATATTCTTTTTAATAATTTGTATTCTTTGCTCTCGCAAAAATGCATTTCACGTTTTGAGGTGTTTCTAGAAATTAGTAAAGTATTCTGCAAATAAAATTAATACAATGGCCGTTAGACTTTTTGACGGGCCAAGCACGCGTATCCAGTAATGAGTAGAATCGCATATTAGCTTTAGATGTTGCGACGACGTGCCTTCATGCATTTGGAATATATCAATAAATTAATTACTTGAGTCAGTGGAGAATATGCTGTACTGAAATTACCACGCTGACGAGAACGTCCAACATTGTTTTTAGTCGTTCGTTTACTTTTTGTCATTATTTGCTTTTATCAGTTCGTTTACTTTTTGTCATTATTAATGGTTTATGTACAGAAGCTGAAAGTTGCAATGGCCGTTTCAGTTGAATTCGCTGGCATAATTTTCCTCAGGAAAATGCAAACGAGAATGATTCAAGAAATAAAATACCAGTTTTCGTAATTAGCAAAAGGATAAAATTAATCGATGACCGAAATTTAGACTTTCTGTGCCTCATCTGCCTCCTGCCGGCAGCCTTTGCCGTTCAAACAATATCAGAGAGTAGTGACATTCTGCCGAATGCGACGGTGACAAGAGCCTGTCACGCACCTGTCTATTTACTGTCACTGAAACATTCCCCCGGTGACAAAACACGACCTGTTCCTGGAGGGCATCGCGTCGCCTCTTATTCCTTTGGTGTTAAGCCGTATAAAGGGAGCCTGCCTCTCTCTCTCTCTCTCTCTCTCTCTCTCTCTCTCTCTCTCTCTCTCTCTCTCTCTCTCTCACACACAAACATACACGGGCTTATGTGTATTTTGATTTCCTATCTTTCCAACTACATTTTATTTTATTTTCTTGGCGATTTCAAGGCTTTATTTCTTCACTTTAGGTGTAAGAAACAATGAAGTTTTTAAGAGCTTCTGCATATCCTATTTTTCTTCGTCTAAAATTTTTCAAACTTGATGGGCATATAAATATATATTTGATATATATGGTTAGGGGATTTTGTGCTTATACTTAACAAACTAGGGATATATTTTATATTTTGTACACACATAAATATATATATATATATATATATTTATATATTATAAATATATATATATATATATATATATATATATATATATATATATATATATATATATATATATATATATATATATTGTGTGTGTATATATATATAGTGTCTATGATCTAATATGGGTCAGTATCGCCTTGATATTTATGCCATGAACTTATATTTGTACTTACCTCATTGTTCATGACTTGTAAAATTCACCTCAAAATACTTACGCCAATCAGTTATGTTCCTACTACTAGTGAGTTTGTGGACATTATTTTAATCTTTACTCCAGTTTTTCACAATATGATTGCATAACGTTATCTATGATTCGAATTTGGATTTTCTCTAGGAAATTCGTTCAGTAATCCATCCGATATCTTTTCACTGTTACTAATCACCCATAACCACAACATATTCGGTAGTTTTTTGTATGTATTCACTCGTGTCTAAATACTTATACATGTGCAAATAGGAGAGAAATAGGTAGCCCAGATTAATCTCTCTCTTTATACCTGCTTACGTATGTTTCCAAAGAGTACGATATATTTTCGGCATTATGAAACTTTATCTTTCATTTAAAGAACCGCAGAGCCGTGATGTTTTACAATCGTGAATATACTCGGGAGCCTTAATAAAAGGATTATTGAATTCAAGCATTTCAAAACATGGAAACCTGAATTCTTCCTTTTTCCAATTAATTCACGTATTGTAGTAGTTACAGTTAGACAGCTTTGGCAGCAAGGATGAAGAAAGGAAACAGGAATGGAGGTAAACTAAAAGGCTAAAAATTAAAAAATGCTCTGAAGTTTCTTCAGCGCAATCTGTACAGCGTATAATCAAGGCCACCGAAAACTATCTTTTGGGTGGTCTCGGTATGATGCTGCATGAGCCGCGGCCCATGAATCTTTAACCACGGCCTTCCAATGTCGTTGCCAGATGCACGATTATGGCAGACTTTAACCTTAAATGAAATAAAAACTACTGAGGCTGGAAGGCTGCAATTTGGTATGTTTGATGATTTGAGGATGGATGATCAACACACCAATTTACAGCCCCCTAGCCTCAGTAATTCTTTAGATCAGAGGGCGGACAGAAAAAGTGCGGACGGACTGACAAAGCCGGCACAATAGTTTTCTTTTCAGAAAACTAAAAAGTAAGCGCAACTAGAAACGAAGGGAAGGTGCAAACATCTTTTAGCAATGCCTGCAGCGGATACGTAAGGTGCACTGACGGCACTATCTTCCTGTTGGCTTATGCGAATAAATGATGTCCTCAGTGAATTTAGGCTTGTAACAAGTATGACAAATATTTTTCGCCTCTTGCGAATATTCTGCGTACATGTGGGATGAAATGGGCATGCTTGCATTTTAGGATGTGCTTCTCAGGTTAATGATTTCGGTCTTCATTCATTTTGTAGTTAAATCCGCAGGAGAGATACGAGTATATAATTCGGTGTTGCGTAGGATTGAGGAAGTGGTAATGGATTGGAGTAGGCCTCATTATTCAGTAAGTACGCGAGCTTGTGAAAGATGGAGGCGAATGGTTCGCTACGTGCAAGGGGGTTCGACGCAATGCTGATGAGCCTTTTGTTTAGCTTTATGAACCGGTTAACGTTCTCTTAAGTTTTTTCTCTACATGGGGTTATTCCACTATTCAATTGACTTGTGTTGTGTTCTCTCTCTCTCTCTCTGACTGTCTCTGTCTCTCTCTATCTGAATATATATATATATATATATATATATATATATATATATATATATATATATATATATATATATATGTATACATACATACATACTCGTACATACATGCTTATATGGGTGTGTGTGTGTGTTTGTGCGCACGCGTTAGTGCGCTATTGTTGGGAGGTACCAGTGTGAGGTTTGACTGAAAAAACATGAAGCTTCGGTTGACAAAGGGAGCAATCCAGTCTGCCCATTCCTGTCCTCTCTCCAGCCTCTAGGTATCTTGCCTCAGTCTCATCTTCCTCGCCTCCTTCATGTCCTTCGGCGTTTGCTGTTATGAGTGAACTAGAATTTCGTAAAATCTCCTTTATCACAAATTTTGTCGTTCACTTTACAACTTTGGGGGTAAAGGTAAATGATACACTAACCTGGTAATTTTGTATTCATCCTTAGCGATGGAAATATGTAATGTTATTTGATATGATTCTGAAACTGTAAGGTGTGTGGCCGACAGTGCGGCCAGAACGTGTTGTACGTGTTAGAATTTCTTTTGTGCCAAGTAAGTTTTGTTTTTGACGACAAAAACAAATAAATGACGTATTCGTGACGTCACGGATATTTTGGTCTCGTGATTTCATTGAATATTCAAGTAAACACGTCTGTTCGCCCCTGAATAAACAAAGCATCAAAAGCTCTCATGAAAGAATTGTTTTCAAAACAACTTTGTTCCCTCTTTTCACCATCACGCAAAACGTCCTTTATTCCGCCCAAGAAAAGAAAAAAAAAAACACCGAAAACAACAAACAAGCGCTCATATCATCACGGGATTAACATTTTGGGACTTTTTTTTTTTTTTCAGGCACCGTACTAAAAGTTTGCTGGCATGTTTACGAGAGAGAGAGAGAGAGAGAGAGAGAGAGAGAGAGAGAGATCAAAGATAAAAGCATGAGTGGATAACTTAGGACAAAAAAGTTAACATAAGCAGAGTGGAACAAACGCAAACAAACAAACGGGTAAAACGAAAAATAAACAAACTTACGGTCAAGGCAGAGAAATAGGTCATCCAAGCTTGCGCAAACTAACTCACACTAATATATTCATTAATGCATCACGCGAATGCATAGCCAGCGCTTTATTTAACGTTGCATCAGCATTGATTCCATGATACTTAAGAAAGTTTGTTTTGACAAAGACGTTCCATGCCTCCCTGCCTTTGGGTTATTACGCTGCTTTTTACCTGGGGTCGTTTCGGAATTGCTCGGAAAATGCGAAATGCGACTTTTATGAACGGCCATATTGCCCAAAGATTGCAGTGCGGAGAAAAAGTGTTTCAAGTATTTTCACGGCCAGTAATGAAACTCTCACGGGACATAACGACTGAAAAGGGTTTCAGGATTTTTAATGGGATTATAAACTCCCTCGTCATAATTTTATTTAGACGCCAGATGACATGAGCGAATCAATCAGCTGTAAACATTGTTGTGACTTTTTATGTCGCTGGATAACCAATGCTAACGTGACATCAGATTTCTTTTTATAATATTTTTATTTTATCTCTCACCAAATGGGTCAGATTTAGCCATAATAGGTAAATTCTGTAAAATTGCCTTTTCAGCTCCATTAATCCATTTCCAGTTTCATAAATAATTCATGTTCATACTCTTTCAAGATTTCATATTTCTTGAAGCCAGTGCTTATATAAAGCTGGCCTGGCGATTCATTAAATTTCAAATATAACATTAAACATTTTTTGGAAATTTTTGGACATTGAAGTGTTCAGTGACCCGAATCTGATGTCACATGACTGATGTCCGCAACGAGCAAAAAAGGTTGTTTCTCATTTAATTGGCAGTTACAATAGCTATCTGTAAAAGTAATATTAAGATATTTGACTAAGCGCGCGAAGTTAGCATCCCGTTGGAAGCTTTTCTGTAGGTTACCGGACGATTGCAATTTCCACGACATGGTTTTGTATATATATATATATATATATATATATATATATATATATATATATATATATATATATATATATATATATATATATATATATATCTATATCTATCTATCTATCTATTTATGTACACACAAATATATACACATACACAAGTGTTCCTATGTAGTCATGTACGAGTACCCTGTTATATGCGAAATACACCAGAATTTTATATCTTATGTATATGTGTATATAGCATCTGTCTTTATGCCTAAGATCTTCATACTATTAAAATTGAGTTTTTGCACCAGCAATTTCTCAACTGTTAAATGCATAAGAAAACATTGAAAGAAATAAAAAACCAAATCAAGGAATTCTGCTTCAGCTTAGACGTTTATATATATATATATATATATATATATATATATATATATATATATATATATATATATATATTTATATATGTATATATAGATATATATTATATATAATACACATATATATATATATATATATATATATATATATATATATATATATATATATATATATTTATATATATATATACACACAAAAGAGTTTGCAATGTACATACATACTATTTATCAAACACCAACACGGAGAAAATCATTTATGACCTATTTTGAAAACTCCTGGACATATTGGTGTGTTGTGTGAGTGTACAGTGTGGTGGAAAAGCTGACCACGTATTCGCGTTGATTGGATTGCTAATCAAGTTCAGAGTATGTAGACATTTTATTGAAATATGGACCAGATGATAGGCATGTTTTGGTATATGTTTTTTGTCGATAAATATGAAAATAAACTGTAGTGTTTCTAGCATTTTTGTCTTCGTTGTTTTTTGAACTTTCGACTTGCACTGTGGCATGACCGTAGCTGTTTTTTTCTTCCTTTTTTACTCATTCTTCTTGTTGCATGTGCATGCGATTTGCCTGGTGCCAGTTTGTATGGATGTATTTTTTATACGTGTTTACACATAGCTGTGGTATCAGTTAGAGTGTCGAGACCGGTGACGGTTTTTTTTTTTAACTTTTTATATATTTGCAGAAACAAAATTACGTGGCTTGTGATTAGTCTGGGATACTTTCCATATATATCTTTTTTTTTTTTTATTAAATGTTATGCTCATGTCGCAGGTATTGCCAAATACTAGACGGTTTATTCTGATACTTCTATTTTACATTTTTTTTCTAGTTCTTTTTGCGCTCATGTACTGACTCATTATACTTATATCCGTTTCTATTTTTCCTCTATTTTTGTTTTAGCTTTGGTATGGTTCCTCTTGTTTTCTCTTCATGGTAATTTGGGATAGTAGCTAAATCTCTGTCAGAGAGGCATTCTCTCTCTCTCTCTCTCTCTCTCTCTCTCTCTCTCTCTCTCTCTCTCTCTCTCTCTCTCTCTCTCTCTCTCTGATTCGTTTTCTAATCTTTAACTCGGACAGTATTAAAATATGAAAAGAGTCAGTTAGATAAAGTTATGACAAAATTTTCCTGACATTGTGAATGACATCCAAATGTACATCTTTGAGAGATGTACATTTTGCCAATTTTAATTTATTTTAATTGATATAATTGTTTCAGTACCTATTTTTTCGTTTAAAATGGCGACCAAATGCATGAAAATATAAAATAGGAACATGAATGATAATTTACTCTTGAAAGTTTAGTACGATTGATGGTCGTTACCGTATCCATCATTACTCCAAAGGAACGATATTTCCTATATATATTTTATTTATTATGATTTAATGGATTTCATCGTGGCAGACAGAATTTGTTTTTCCTCGAAAGACGGAGGTGTGTCCTAGCTTCGATGTACATTTTTTCTGAGATGGTAGATAGTCATTCCACATGCATGTAAAGCCCAGGGAAAATCGGTGTTAAGTATATCCTTTCATTTAATTTTTTGTGTGTTCAGTGTTCATGTGTGACTGCCTGCATGCCTCTCAGCACGTGTTACTGGCTGTAATCTGGAAAATATTTCATTGTAAATGATCTTGATAATGTTACTGATGCTTAGAAGAATCCAATCAGTTAGAATAATGTGGTCACAAAATTCTTAATGCGATATTTGAAGTGATTTCATTGCCCATCAATAAATCATTCATACGTTTTTCAATGGAATTTTATGAGATAAATGTTCAGTAAGAATAAAAGATAAATTAAAAAAAAAATAAAAGAAAGGAATTCGAGGAGGATCAGGCCGTAACTGACCCTTTCCTTTTATTCCACAGGATACGAGAACCATACGAGATCTCCACCATCTTCCGAATCCACTTCTACTACTACTACTACTACCACCACCACCACCACCACCACCACCACCAACCACTACCAAAACCACTACCACCACCACCACCACCACAACCACCACAACCACCAATATCTCCACACACCCCCATCACCACCAACCACCTCCACCAACCACCACCTCTTGCTTCTGCTTGACCACGTTAAAGTCCCCCCTAATATTGAGTCCCGTTTTCTTCTTCAGGTTCGTAACGCTTTTCGAAATATCCGCATGTGATGTGCTTTTATTTTCCTTTTTGTTATTATTCAGAAAGAAAAGAATTATATAATGTGAAACAAAGAGAGAAACACATGTTTTATTTGTTTGTTCACTAATGAAGCCCCTTTCTCTGTAATGTGAATTTATGATGACAATAATGAAAAAAAAAGGACAAACATCAAAAGAAAAAAAAAAAGGGGGACATTCATGTTTTCATGATATTTTTGTTTCCTAAACCTCTTAGCCTTTGATGATGATACGTAGCTCCACCTTCTACACCATATGCGTACAGTGACCCCCCTACAATATTAACCGTCCTCCTATAGAGATGTAAAGTGTTAGAATTAACGCTTCCATTTCTTTTCAGACGAGAGGAACAAGGTTACAGCTTCTCATCCAAGATGATAGTGATGAGGATGTCATATTAACTTGTCAAAGCAACTGAAGGAGTTTTGTCTCTGTAACTGTCTCTCCGTCACTCGCTGCGTTTTATGCCGCTGCTGGCTGGCCTGTGTGCAGTCATTAACACTTCACGATGAAAGTTTTGTAGAAGAAAATCTCATGTATTCATTGTATGCAATGTTACGACCGCGTTTATGAATTCTGAGAGATGGTGATTGTATACTTTTCTTGCTAAGATTAGATGTATTATGTCCCACCTGGGCAGTTATTGATTATGTATATTTTAGAAAGAAGGTGTATATTAAGAAGTGGCCTCATCAAAACACTTCAGAATCTTTTTTTTAAGCGTTTTGAAATATTGTATTGTTGAATAGGCGTTGATTAAATGTAAAATAGCTTAATTATTTATTATGCATCTCTTCGAGTATTTGTCCCAAGTTCAGTGTTCAGTTCATTAAACATGCTAGGTTTGGAGAGGAAGTGTATTTAGATACGATATGTTTGTTAATTTCATAACCGATTCCTGCAAACATATGCTGGAGATTTTTACGATTCAAAATCTACAATCATTCGTAATGAACAAAGTTAGAATTCCGGTACTGATTATATTATTATTTTACAAAATTAAAAGTTGAAGGTTAATATGACCACCGGTGTTCTGATGTAAATTAGAGAAATAATTTATTTGGCAGTATCTGTAATATCGTCGATCAATAAGGATATTCAATTACTGAAAGGGGGGAACATAATGTCCACGTTTAGGAATTGTTCATAATTTTACCTGTCAGCAAATTGTTATAAGCATCTTTAAAGTTAATGTCCTCCATTACATTTCACGCTCCCGTTGAAACATTTTTAGACTTTGTAAAGGATGTAAGACTAATACGGTGCACTAATTTAGATCAGATGTTTTCAGCCCTCACGGACTTTTACAAATTTGTTATAACATTCTCGAAGCTTTTTAACGTAATTTAAATGAAAGGTTTATTTTGACTCTTTAACCATTCTTCTATGGCTGTCTGCGTTCATCGTGCTCCTTGAAGCAAGTTCCACGAACTTGACCTTCAAATTTGAGAACAGTAAGCGAGGCAGGGTGTTTTAAGGGGATAAGAGGTCTAATGTGTACCCACGGTCTCGTGTAGCCAACGAAAATAAGTTAATGTAACATGGCGCGACATCTTGAAAAATCAAGACATTAGCGCATCTCCTAATTCTCAAAACCGCACAGATGCCTTGGCAGTCTGTGTACGTTGGGTGTTACCACTAATATAGAGCAAAAAAGGGGTTTTCAATAACTTTGTCAACTGGAAGAACTGAATGGCCCATAGGCCAAAGTAAATATGTGTAATATTAAACTGAAGCGAAATTTCAGTGATGCATATCCTGTATTTAATGTAAATCAGACCACCATCTCAGTAAATGGTGCACTCGATCTTGCCAGCACTAAGCTGAAACATGAAATTTCTTTGGCTTTGAAAGTGGCTGTGCTTCCATTGTTTTTACTCTTGGTGGGATCCGAGTCATTGCGTTGACTTCATGTTTCATTCCATTCACAACGTGGTGCTTAATTTTGTTCTCATTCCGGGTTCTTCAGCACGAGGTTTTCCAATGAATATTGCTCATGATTAAGCTTTATTTATAGTGTTGGGGAATACTGCCTTTTAAGGAATAAATAGCCATTTTGACGTCTCTGATCTTGTTAAGAACTATGAGATGAAATGGTGCAAAAAAACCATTGCTAACATAATTCATCTGGTTAGCATTCTCTGTGCCTAATGAGCAAACACTTTTTTTGAAAGCCTAGTAGTCATAAAATTTTAGAGGACTGCGGTGAGTTAAAGCTAATATCCAGTATGTTTACTGTATAAAGCAATGCCATCAATCGTTTGCTCCAGTGTTTTCTGCATTGTTTGATGTTGAAGCGGGGCGACTTTAAATGATGATGTGCCACAGCAGACTACACCCCTATTGTCCTGCTAGATATGATCATGCAAGCATAAATCTTAGTAAGCGTAACATTCTCAGCACCATAAAATCTATGACAAAAGGATGCTTATAATTTAGACTCCGCCGCTTTCCATACTGACTCAAGTCTGAAACAGTAATGTATAAGAATAAAAACAACAGATAGTGAACTAGAATTTGATTTGCAGAGGTTCATAAGAAAAAATTGAGATTCAAAATATGGTTTCCACTTCAAACTTTTGTGACCTAGAGTTAAATTACATGACTTTAAGTCGTTAATCAAAAGTAGGACGCTACTATGAAGATTGGAAACTGGTCTTTGATAAAAAATTTGGAAGTATTAAACTCTTTCCTTGATTGTAGAGTGAACAGAACTATTATTATTGTAGCAATAGCAGATAAAAACATGGATGGAACGGAAATTGAAGTAATTAGATTCTCTCAAGGTGAAAGCACTAAATTCTTTGCTTTTCTCCCTATTGGTTAAGACACTAACGTGTCCCAGTTTTGGAACAAAGAGGATAGATTTACTTTCTCTCAGTTAGGCACAGTACTTAGGGTGGAGTTTATTGGTATCATTTAGATTTGTCGTTGACAGGGCTGAGAGCAGTGTATTTAGTAGGATGTCACTTGGTTTAGGAAGAAGTATACTGGTATGATTTGAATGTTCAATCTATACATAGGTTGGAGCAAATGGCATCATCTGAATACGTAACTTGTTTGAAGTGAAGCTTACTGGTACGATTTCAGTATGTCGCTTAGTATTGGGTGGAGCATTACTTGAGTTTAGCCGATTGATGTGGGTTTTAACATTGATATTTGTCTTTGTTTCATGGTATAGAATGGATCATGATGCTATGATTTGAGTTTGCCACTTAGTACAAGGATGTGCTGGTATAATTTAGATTTCAGCTGGTTAAGGGGGGATTATAAGGGTACCCTTTCAGTTTTCAATTAAAAAAACTTGCCCCAACTTAGCAAATTATAAGGCAAAGGAAATTGTCAATTATCATTGAAATAGTAAGCCAATAAAAGGTGTCACTTTTGTTACTCTCAATATACTACGTATGGGAACTGATGACTCTTCTTGGTTTTAAATTAAGATGGATAACCCTTGCATTTTGTATGCTTGCTGATCTCTTTATGATTCACATTCCTGAGAAATTTTTCGCCACCCCTAATGAAGAGATTGGTGAATGGAATGACCTGGGTGTGCCGAACGATGGAAAACACTAGAAATAAACCTGCTCAAGGCTTCTGGGGATGCGTATGTAATGAGATCGTGTAATAGGTAGGAAAACCCCCCAACTGTTGAACGAAGGACAACAGAGAGATTTGTGTTTGCCCTTCAGATGTAGAGAAAATCTAGTTGTTTAGTATATTCTGTGACAAGTAATCAACTGAGATTGGTTACAAACCGTTGAACCGACAACGATGGTAGTGTTTTAGTCTAACATAAATTAATATTATTATTGCTACTGCTGCTACTTACTTGCTGAAATTACTAAAACAAGGAGCACATAATAGGCCGTTAACGTTACGTAATTTTGCAACTGAACATGATCATAATGAAAATAGTGAATATGCAAAATACGAAAGCAGTTATGGGTCACATTTGCATGAGGCCTGTGAGTGGGAAAGGTGACCCAACAAACGTGCTCAGTATTATTATGTATAAGATTAAACATGGCATTGATAAAAAATCGACAGTAATAAGTTTGTAGAATAAATTAATTACTTGAAAGTAGATAGGCCTAAGAGATTAGACTGCCTGTTATGTACCATCACGGGAAAAACTAAGACTGGAAAGCTATGGGCTGAAACTATCACGCAGCCAGCGCTGTATGGACATAATTATATGGTCTCCAATTGGTGCATTGAAGGTGAATAATGTGGAACATAAAATGACCCAGTTGCCCTTAATAGTAGCCCTTGCATTCACACGCGCGCACGCAGCAAAACGTGATCAAAAGAGAGAAATAGCAGCCTGAACTACTAAAAAAAATTCAATAGGATTTATTAAATTGGTACGCATCTAGAAAATATCTAGCAACTAAAGATTCAAGTTCGTCTTAACCATTCAGTAATTCTCATTAATTGGTGATTATATAAAGCAGACTTAAATTTTTGTTCATAATCACTGGATCATTCAGACTACATTGATTCCGAGGATCCCAAATAATAGGCTGCACGAAATTGAAATAATTTCGGAGGCTGACATTATCAGTGCTATGGTCCCTAGTTATAAGTTTTATGTTTTTAATATAACGACAAATATTTCGTTTTACGGTTCATACACATCCGGTTAGATGAAATGTTGAAATAACTATAAGTAAAAGCTACGGAGCAGGCACATTCCTACCGGGGAATTGCTTCTACTTGAAGTTCCGTCACAGAATTTACTATAAATTAATGAATTAGAACTGGGTGAAGGAGAAAAGAGCGTGGGTGGGCTGATGATTCGAAAGGCATGTTAGTTAATCTGGCAACTTAAAAACGAAAGCTAAGTGCGTAGGCTCACAGAGTTACTGCCAAAATGAATCCGTTTTCAATTACTATTCCATTTTCCGAAACTTCTCTGATCGGCTTATATCAAATGTTCATGTTTTATGAAGCCTACATGAAAAGGACTGATATAAAATTAAAGGGAAAGATATAAGTCTGTTTGTTTTTGTCTCCCTCGAACGATCCCTTTTATGTGTTCAACAAAGTCGTGATTTAATCCCTTGTCAAAGATTCGAAACGTTTATCTATTTTCAAATGTCTGATGATCATAAGAGCCCTCTTTTCATTATAAGCTACAGTATCTCTTTGAAAATCGAAAAAACTTTAATGCTTATATTACGTGATTTAAAAAAAATATATAATCTTTTGGTCCATAAAAGCCAAAGACGTGTCATGTATATTTAGCTTCAAGAAAAGTTTTTGAGAGCTAGAGCTTTTGTGTATTATGTATTTGCGTAATTGTGCTATTATATTTTAGTGTTTATTGTCATGGGTCTCTCACGTGCTAATTAAAGTCTCTTATGTCTATTTCTCTTGATTATATTTTATAACTTTAACCCATCAGGTTGCTGGATACAAATTAATTCACAAAACCTTGGTCATTGAATTCGAAAGTTTTATTTTACATATGAGCAAGGAAGATTTTTTTTTTTTTTTGTAATAAGTGGGCTGAAATGTAGAATGAAAACAGAATCGGAAAGAAAATACCGGAATGAGACTCGTCTTCAGTGTCGAATTTACAGAGAAATCAGGAGAGAAGGGAGAGAAAAAGCTACGAAAATAAGACTCGGGTGAAGTGGAAGTCAGGCGGTCAAGGGACTAGATACGTTACCGAATGCCAAAGTTCGGAAGTTTAGCGAAAGAGAAAATCTAAAAAGATAAATTGACAGGTTGAATCTCGGCTGAAACTAAGGGATGAAAGATGTGGTAGGGCAGTCCAGAACAAGGTCTGAGGAAAGTAACTGCAGATAAGAAACTTTCGCAGACTCGATAACCTACGGAAGTGGTCATACCTCTAAGAATAGACATGGTATCATATCATGAAGAAAGTTCTCTTCATTAGTTTTAGTAATTATGAGGAAATTAAAAGATTAAGGGAAGCTCAGTCCTTTCTTATCATCTTGCTATGATATTTTACTTTGCGTGGTTGTTAAGATATACTTTCCATGGTATGTGAGAGTTCAGTTGGGTACATACTAATAACTGTTCACACAGAACTCTGACACGGTTAACCCTTAAGATTGAATCATTTGTAACAGCACTCCAAATTTACAGGCAATACCTTAAAAAGGTAACGAACCTTACGATTCCTTGATATCTTTGGATACTTTTTCAATTAATTACCTAGAATCGTAATTCGGGAATAAAATTAAAATCATTCTCTCTACCTCGCAATTCGAACTAGGGTTGAGAGAAAGGGTGGTTCAGTACTTTGCCATCAAACTATGATAAGCAAACATTTTCAAACAAGAGTTTAAAATTTTTTTATGCCTCATAATATTTTGTGATTTTTTTTAGGGAGATAGTGGGGTACCGTCGTGAATAATTGAATTAATAAGGATACTGAGGGACAGACAAGTTCAATCAATAATACTTTTCAAAATAAATGTCGTGGGAAAAAGCATCACCGATTAGTCCCACTCAAAGGCAGAGATTAATATGATAAAGACGATTAGTAATGCAATCTACCTTGCAGTATGGCAAGTCCTTGATTTTATAACAAATTTATGATAGACTTTAATTCTGAAAGTAGAATTAAACTTTTATTCCAGTAGGCATAATTATGACCTACATTTTTACCAATGAAAAATTAAATTATAAGTTATTTGATTCAGAGCCCACCGGAAGGTTTAATTTGATTAACTTCCAATAATTCAGTTTCGGACAAAAAGTAAAATGGAATATTAAGTAGATGGAGTAATTACTTTCATAGAAAATGAGGATATATTTGGTTAAAGTTTAACAAAATTGTAAAATGCAGGTCAGCATCGTCATTACTTTCTACAACACCATGTGACGCAAAGGCCCTCTGCGAAATTCCACCACTCATGTCTTTTCTGCACTTTATCTTTCACAAATCTCCACTCGTCTCCAGCCTCCCATCTCTTACTTTTCATTCAAGTACGTCTGGGTCTTGTACTTCCTCTGGTGCCCACAGGAGCCCAGCTGACACTCACATAATAATCTACCGGGGGTGACGTCAAAGATATCTCTAAACAGTCTCCATCTTCCCTTCATCATTTTAACATTATCTTATTTTAAACTTCCTTAATTTCTCTTATTATATAATTTCTAACTGTTCCGCCATTTGACTCCTAATGTCCGTCTTAAAACTTCATTTTCAAATCAGCACAATCTTTTTAGATAAAATTTCATAAACTATCATCCATGCCCGTATAGCAATACAGATCGTGCTGGACTAATGCATTATCTTACTATTGCATACAGGTCATCTGTTTGATTACCAACCTTTATGCAGTCTGCCCAATTTTAATTTGCCTTTTTTGGGTCTCACTAAATTTCAACTCTAGAGAAATTGCACTGGATATCACTGTTTCCATATATTCAAGAGAGTCAACCTCATGAAACTTTTCTCCGACCAGTGACACTTTACCCCTTTGTACATACTCTGCCTTCATTACTTCTGTTTTTCTTTGATTTATCTTGAACCCCATGATGCATTCTATTAAATTAACATCATCTGCTTAATCTGTATCTGTAAAATTTCTGTTGTTACCCCAATGCAAATTACAAATCTCTCAAATTTCTATTGCTACTCCAGTACAAACTTTCCTGTTCACCTGCAGCCACTCTTTGTATTAAGAAGCCCATGGTAAGGCAAACACAGAGGTGACATAATATAACCCTGTAGCATGCCATTGTTTACCACAAATTAACTACACTAGACCCCATCAACATTAACTTCTCATCTACTTCGTTCTTGGGCAATTACAATTGGCTTTACATATTTATTGGATATACCATAGCTCTCAAATGCCTTCCTGCAATCACAAAAGGCCATGAGAAGGGAAGTTTAAATTCCCATTCTGGACAATATTGAATAAGGCAAATATTTGGTATGTGTAACTCTTACCTTTTCTAATGCTAGAGTGTTCATCTCAAAGCCATTTAGCAACTACTTTAAGCCAAATGAGGACAAGCATACTGATTATTTTGATCAACACCGATGGAAGTGCAATGCCTTTATCATACCATATTCAGTCAGGTCAGCTTTCTTTTGCGCCTTTGCTGTGACCTCCAATTCCCAGTCGTAGGCATTGTTTCCTCATTTCATATTTTGTAAAACCAGTCTGGCTAATACTCGAAGTGCCTTTTCACTTTCAGCTAAAATCATCTCTGCAGTGTTTCCATTATAAGTTGCTGTTTTTCCCTCTGCCAGTTGCCTTTATTACTGAACCCAGTTCAAAAATCGTAAATTCATTCATTAGTGCATTCAGATTTCCCTCAGCTTCAGGTATATCCCCCACAACAATGTTCCATTCAGCACTGTCGTTTTTTTTATTGTTTTTGTTTACCCACCTCTCGTTTTGACATGTGGGTTTCCAATTTGCTTTTTTTCTAATGGACATTTCATTGATAAGTCTGTGGACTAACCTAACACCAAAATTTAATGAATACATGGCTTTATTAGCATCATATGTTTATCTTTTTTTTCAGATATTCTCTTTACTTCCGTATTTTACGCTGTACTTTGTTTTATTCATCTCCTCTCTGAAATGTTTTATCCCATATCCCAGCTTTTCTTTATCAGCAGACAAATATATATTCCTGATGTCTGTCCGGTCTTCATTGATTGTCTACACCTCCTCAGATATGTTTTCTAGAACTGCAGGCCTATTTCATCATTTAGTTTCAATTTATTTAGTTTCAATTTATTCAATTTCAAGAATCTTCATTGTATTGAACGTCGATAATCTATCAACGTTTTGTTGGATGCCTTTAATTTCAGCTTTAGTGTGGCAATTGACAAATGTGTAATCACTGCAGACATCTCCTCAATAGCTCTTGCCATTCTTCGGCGTTATTTTTCTCTCTCGATTAATGGCCATATGCGCTATTTCGTTTATATGACCTCCATCTAGAGACATCCAAGTAAATTTTTGGATAACCTTGTGTTGAAAAAGAGTCCTGCAATTATTTGCAGCACAAAAACTAATAGATTCCACCCAGTTTTTATTGGCAGTCCTTCCAAGGGGTTTCTTACCCATTTCATCATAAATTTAGGTATGGATAAAAATTTAAAAGGACTGAGTAATTCGTTCGACAACTGACCCTCAACACTCCAGGCAAGATTCTTTCACCCTGAACATTAACTTTAAGAGAGACAATCATTTTGACACAGTTATTGCATGTAGTTAGTTTGCCCTTTGT
Organism: Macrobrachium rosenbergii; assembly: GCF_040412425.1. NCBI lineage: Eukaryota > Metazoa > Arthropoda > Malacostraca > Decapoda > Palaemonidae > Macrobrachium > Macrobrachium rosenbergii. Next base: position 51,049,789 of record NC_089741.1, read on the forward strand.
TTTTCCATAATACTCTTCTTTTGTAAGTGACCATATTAAATGAGAAGATATGAAACTGGCAAAATGTCCTCATTTTCATAGTTTCCTTGTTTGTAACAGTGAATTTAAAACCTTCATTTCTTGTTGGTTAAAGTAAATATGACACCTTTATTATTTCTAAGGTCATTACTACCTAGAATTGTTTTTTCCTCTGCCCCACTTTTTTTTTTTACAAAAAAATAAGAAATTAAAATATCTTCAGTAGTAGGTAGTCCAACAAACCAATATCATTAAGTTACCAACGTCTGGTAGAAGCTTTATTAGGTGTGTTGAGTGTGCTTGTGACCTCATACTTTTGTTTCGTATGATTCCCAATCATAATTCATTTGCACATGACAGAACACACACACACGTACACGCAAACGCAGACACACACACACACACACACACACACACACACACACACACACACACACATATATATATATATATATATATATATATATATATATATATATATATATATATATATATGTATATATTATATATATATATATATATATATATCATACATATATATATATATATATATATATATATATATATATATATATATATATATGTATATATATATATATATATATATATATATATATATATATATATATATATATATATATACTGTATATGTTACAGGCATAGAACCGATGCATTTAGAACTGCCTGAAATTTCAGGCAGGTAGCGAAATGCACTTAGGGATCCCCCAGAGGCTAGTACTAAACACGGCGAAATTCACTTGACCCCTAGGGGCTAGTACTAAACACGGCGAAATACACTTGACTCCCCAGGGACTAGTACTAAACACGGCGAAACAGTGTAGGAGAGTCACTGTTTCGCTGTGTTAGTACTAGCCCCTGAGGAGATTAAATGTCCCTAAGTGCATTTGACTATCTGCCTGACATGTCAGGTATTTCGCAAAATGCCTAGTTTCGCCTACTGCCTGTAATGTACTGTATATATGTCTGTGTTTGTTATGATTTCATTTTCATCAGTTACTCGTTTTCTTTAATACGAGTCTGCTGCTCCAGAGAAAAACAAAACAACAGTTGCGGCCTTTTCCATCCTTCAATTGTCGAACCAGCGTATTCCAGCATAGAAGGCTGGCTTTCAGATAAACCGTTTCATATTAATAAAAAAAAAGAAAAACTCTCCTCGGGAATATGCGAATTCCATATATTCACACTGAACCACTCACCTGTCTTACTGTGATTCTCAAGCAATCTGGATACTGCGGCACATCCTATATATCCAATATTTTCTCTGTTCTCCTCTCCTCACCTTATCAAAATTTCCGACTTATTAAACATTTTTCTTCAACGTATCTTCTTCAGTTTTATTCACTTGACCGTCTCAGAACACTGATACATCTCTTCAATTACAATAATCTTTATACAACTTTATCGTAACATTTTTCTATCAATAAACATGTCTGTCTTGCCGCACACTACACAAGTAGCTTATCTCAACAGCTTTAACCTTTCTTTTCATTCGTAATTGGCATTTATATTCAGCCTCCTTGTTGGTTCAACAATGCCTCCGTACATTACAACTTTTGCAAGTCACAAAATATTTTAAGACGCTCGTTGAGAATGGAAGGGTTCGACAAGAAACATTCCCTTCGCGCTCTTAATGAAAAGTGTTCCTGTGTAATAACATTCGATGTGCACCCATATGCTTATTTTTCCTGTAGTCAGAGTAGCAAGTAGGAATTAGGAAAGCGACGACATCCTTGTCCAGAGTTGAAAGATAAGATCTGGAAATTCAAGCAGAAAAATAAGAAACCTTTATTACAGTGCATTTGAATTTATAGAACTCGTCAAGCGTAATTCGTTTAGTATTTTCTTTGACTTGAAACATTTTCCTCAATTTGAAACGTTTTTGAGTTAAAAATTCAACTTCAGGTGACGAACGAATTATAACATTAAATGTTAATAAAGATGTGAAGTGTGGTGGCACCTTTTTTTGGCTGTTTCGCTCAAAGTGAACCCATCTAACAAACAACTGAAATTGAAAGTATGAAAACGGAAAG
>NC_089741.1:51056857-51061857 GCF_040412425.1 Macrobrachium rosenbergii
GCTTAGACGCAGGTACTAAATTTCTTGACCTTTCCTCTTGGTATGCTCCTTTAGTCAGTGTCCTTTCCATGCTTCTTTCGCCATTTTATCTAAATTTTTAAGCCTTTAAATCACTGTCGCCCCCTTTTTTATACTATCTACGTAAGCCCACCAATAACTGCGTTTAAACTGAAGGGGACAACCTTATTTTGATATCACTACAAGAAAAAATTTCTTCTATTTTGCATCTAATAGCGAAACACTATATATGTATAGGTATGTATATGCTTATATATATATATATATATATATATATATATATATATATATATATATATATATATATATATATATATAGATAGATATATATATATATATATATATATATATATATATATATATATATTTTATATATATATATATATATATATATATATATATATATATATATATATATATATATATATATATATATATATATATATATATATATATATATATATATATATTATATATATTATATAATATATAGATAGATAGATAGATATGCAGATATATATAAACGTATACATTGTTTCCAAAATCCTGCAATTGGACTTCGTAATTTTTTTTATTTGTCGTCTGTCAATATATCTTCGCCATCACGGCCGTTTCACTGCTTTTCTTCTCTTTGCATTTGATGAAAGACCAATCCTGAAGCAGAGTTTGCGTTATGAATTATTCAGATTATTTGATGGCGTTATTGTTTCCTCCTTCAAGTCGATTTTCGTTCCGAAATGCAATTGTGCAATGTTTTGCCCTCCGTGACATGCGTTGCGTTTTTTCACTCATTTGTATTTCACGGTCCGTCGTCTCTCTCTCTCTCTCTCTCTCTCTCTCTCTCTCTCTCTCTCTCTCTCTTAAGATGATGCATCATATTAGAATTCTCTCCTTCTCTTAGGATGCTGCGTCTCATATTTGAAAGACTCACTCTCTCTCTCTCTCTCTCTCTCTCTCTCTCTCTCTCTCTCTCTCTTATGTACCGTGATGTTAGAAATTGCAGTCTCTCGTTCTCTCAGGGTGAAATAGTTTAGTGGTTCTTTCTCTCCCACTCTATTGTTTCTCTTAGGACGATGCATCATATTTTGACTAAGGACGATGCATCATATTTTGAGTCTCTCTCTCTCTCTCTCTCTCTCTCTCTCTCTCTCTCTCTCTCTCTCTCTCTCTCTCTCTTGTGGAGTTTTCAGTGCTTCAGTTACTCTCGTGTAGGTTTTCATAGTATCTAACGAAATTTTACCTTCTTGATTGTCGCATACGGTTATGCACAATTGTGTGTCTTCATAGTAAGGTAAGCCCCTATGATGAACTACTGTGTTAATTCTAATTTTTATGATGTTCACTTTTTACTGACACCCCATTACCAATGTTGATCTAGTGTACGGTTGCATTCATAAAACAGCAAGTAATCGAGGCTTGGAGGTCCTCCTTTCTGAGAGATTTCAATGATGCTTATGTATTTCTGTTATGTTTACTATGTTGTCTCAGCGTTAACCTTGTAAACTTATGTTAATCACGAGTTCTTTCTGTGCTGCACTACCCGTTATTATGCTGCCTGCGTTTAAATGGCATAGCGAGAATTAACGTTGTGTTCTTGCAGTTGTGCAGTTAATCAACAGCCCTACATATTCTAGGGAAAACAAAAGAGCTATATAATAGAAGACCCAGGCATGACATGTTTTGATACTGTGTTACTGCTGTTTATTCGTTTTGTCACTCTCTGCCTTTGCTGTCAATTAGATTTACTGCAATTAATTATGCAAGATCATTTGCCCAAATCCTGTCAGAAATGACTTAAGAGAGTGTTATTTAATATGCATATGAGTATTTTATTTTTGCAAGAAACTGTTGGTTAAAAACCGGAGATACATGCAGAGAAAGAACACATGATATTAATTCGCTTTTTCTCGCCTTAAGCAAAACGAGCAGTAATTGCATATTACAGTGTCTTCTCTTGATTAAAAACCATGAGCTAAAGTCATGAGAATTTGCCTTTTTTATTTGATGTTTTATGAAATTTTTAAAGGCAATATTGACAAACGTAAAATTTAGCTGTGAAAAATAATGCTACAGTAAGGATTCCTTGTATATTTGGACAAACCTTTAGTTACTTTGTTATTACTAGAATTACTGTTCGTATCATCTTCGTAGTTTCGGGTATTGTTAGGTGTTTTGATCAGGATACCTGTCATTTCACGATATCTCTCATTTCTTTAAGTTATTTCGAGTCATTTCTTGCTGTGCGGCAAAGTTCTGAAAATTATGAGTACTATAGTCTCTCTAAGTTCGGAAAATTATAAATACTATGGTCCCCCTCCTTAATAATAACGTTTTCTATGTTGGAGCGCCTGCAATAGTTCATAGAAAACTGTGAAGCTTGGCTTTATTTAATCGGGTAGACTATTCTAAACCTTGTCATGGCTGTTAGAGTGTAGTAGCGAAGTTCGTTTTACAGAAAAAAAGTCTATTTTCTTACTGCATAAGTATTTGAAGTCATAAAAGGAACCCTGAGTTTGTATTGTCCGATATTTTCATAATTTATACAGCATTTTTCCACTATTATCGCCGAATTCCTAAGAAATTCCAGACATTGAAAAAGAGAACCTCAAAAGTTCCTTGTACTACGGCGGTATTATTGTGAGCTCCGAGTCATTTCATTTTGATTGGTTTGAAAATAAATGTTTATGATTGAACGATGTTTTCAGTAGGATTGTTTTCCTTCTTTTTCTTTATTCACTTTTAAAAAAATAAGAATCATCTACTACGATCATTTTTTTTTGTATCAAACTCCTTACAATTTTGCGTTGTGTGTTAATTAGATCTTCGCGAAAACTATCTAGATTTGAGTTCAGTGGTATTTTGTTACTTTGGATTGAGCTTAGTGACAGCCTAAAGTGCATTCTAAAACGAAACCTTCCATTTACATGCAGACTGCATATTTGTTGCTTAGTATCTATTGGGGTGCGAACGTTCGTGACAAATTTAAGGCATTTTGGTGTGCTCAGGAATCTTATTACATACGTGCAAAACATATGGAAAAGAAATTGTATACTTTTCACCTAGTTAAACTAACCCCTGCTCCGAGAAGTGACAGGCACTGACATAAACTGTTCCATTCAAATGTAATATTTTTGGCATGGATTATAGTTCCAAGGCTTTCGATTTAGGCAGTAAATTAATGAGCCCAAGTGTGCTAGCACAAGCGTATGTGTGATTATATAATATTTGTCATTACTGACTGTAACAGGAACTGGGTAGGAGTTGGACGAGAGATGATAAAGATGAATGAGGATATCCCCGTAAAGTACGCATATTAGACATTTAGCTGGCCTTACACCAGTGCGGTCTGTTGCCTTTAGAGCAGCCCGAAAACTATGAAAAACTGTGCTTATGATACTAAAATGTGCTTGTAGTGGTGCATACATGTGTTCTGTTCAGGTAGATGCCATTGCGCTGGTCATTAAAAAAAATTTTGCAAGATACAATCAAAACTCAGTTATGGATAAAATATATATATATCCTCTCTCTCTCTCTCTCTCTCTCTCTCTCTCTCTCTCTCTCTCTCTCTCTCTCTCTCTCTCTCTCTCTCTCTCTCAAATGTAGAAAATCTCTCTCTCTCTCTCTCTCTCTCTCTCTCTCTCTCTCATCTCTCTCTCTCTCTCTCTCTCTCTCTCAAATTGAAAAATCTTGATCATGAAAAACTGAAAAACTAAAAAAAAAAATTGCCACATTTAGTCTCATGTTTTCAGACTACAACTCTCATACCTTATTTCAGCTACAGTTAATATTGCAGTGTTTTCATATACCTTTTTCGCTTTCACAGATTTAATGACTTCCTGTATCTTTCCATTTTTTTAAACAAAAGAAATTCTGGAGTTCGGAAAATTATGCAATTTTTCCTGTTCTTTTACTAGAATTGTCTCTTATTGTTTGCCAATTCTAAAAAAAAAAAAAAAAAAATATTTTTTAATTTCAATACGTTTGGCTCAATCTTATAAATGGTTTGCCTTTGGATCCTCTCTCATTCTATAATTAGTTCATGTATAATGACTTTTTTCTTTTTACGTCTGGGTAAAATAATTTTGATTCCGTAGAAGTAAGCAAGTAGAGAGGTTTTTGGGGAGATGATTTCAGACCAATAAATATTCGCCTTTCCCGACGTGACGCTGAGATTTCCGTACCGACAATAAACAACCACTTAAGTGTTGCCTCAGAGGCTGAGCCTTTGATAAATGACTTCTGCCTCCCCCTTAAAGTTCGGGATATTTGCATCGCGTGGCGTCGCATGAGCGTTTTGTTTTTTCTCTTTCCTTTCTCGAGCGCTGTTTCGGACACGCGGAACCCTAAGACAAACACTCCCTCCCCGTATTGATCACAGAAACACAATGCCTTGATATCATTAGGTAGCAATTGAGAATTGGAGAATTTCCGGCCTCACCATAAATCGACATTACAGGTACAACCGAATTGCTCTTAAGTTCTGCTTTAGGCCTTTATCCCCAGGGATTTTCGACTTAGACGCCCTGATTGTTATAAAACGTTTCGTACCTCCCGAGAACTTTTTTTTTTCCTTCTTCTTCTTCCTCAACTCAAAACTCGCAACTGTTTGGCGATGGAGTCCCGAGAATCATTGGGATATTTGTATTTACCTTGGCTGTGGTGTCGAGTCGAACACCTCCAATCTTTTGTTTGTGTTGGAGTTTTTCTTTTCCCTTCTTTCGTTTCTCTTTTCTCTCGTATTTATCCTCGCGGGCAAGAACATCACCCCGAGACGACGATTAAATACTTGGTGACAGCGTTGTGCGGTGGCCGAATTTCTTTCTGCCGGTAGTAGTAGCTCTTAATCTTTGCTTACTTTTATCTTTTATATTTATTTATTTTTCCATTGATCCCACATTATTTATTTAGCCGATTTTGATTGCCGCCAAGTCTTGTTTATATCTGCTTCATGATATTTTTTGATGCGCTTCCCTTTGAAAACG
>NC_089741.1:51076857-51094357 GCF_040412425.1 Macrobrachium rosenbergii
GGGATGTGGGAAGGGGGTTGGACGTCGTTGAAGGTTAAGGGAAGAGGAAGGGGTTGTTGGAGGAGGAGGAGGAAGGGGAGAGGGTGAGGGGTGGTGGAGATGCTCAGGGAATTTGAAACGGAGAGAGAGAGATCTCCCATCAAACCACAGATCGTCGGCCAAGTGGATACGTTTAAGCATTATGGAAAGGGTTGAGCTGGTGCCTTTGGCCTTATTCCAAGGAATGTAGGAAAGAAGGAAGAGGAAATATGAGGAGGAGGAGGAGGAGAGGAGTAAGAGGCACGAAAGGAGCAAAAGGAAACTTGATGAAAGGGAAAGATAATGAAGAACGGAGAAGTCCATTGTAACGGACATCTTGAAAAGAAAGAAAAGATGAAACTAATGTATATTGGCGACAGATTCTTAGAAACAAGACGCAGTGTTTGTAATTAATGTTTAGATAAGGGCATTTAGGAACATCGTTAAGGATGAGGCAGAGGACAGGGAAGAGTAGGAGACTAGTCAGGAGGGGAGTAAATAAAGATGAAACAGCATCGTAATGCAACCAAATGAAGGGTAACGTTGATAAAGAGAGCAGTAAGCGAAGTTGCAGGGAGGAACAATTTTGAGGAGAGAGAGAGAGAGAGAGAGAGAGAGAGAGAGAGAGAGAGAGAGAGATAGAGAGAGAGAGATTTTTGTGGATTTTCTTAAACCTATGTAAAGAATGCTGTGATATACATTTTTCTTCAGCTGAATTTTTAAATAAGGCTACTCTGTTGCAATTTTCCTTAAATACAAGAGATAGAATTACCTCACAAGAACTTGATTAATTAAATGTATATTGTGAAAAGATTGAATTGCTGATGAAGTATTTAAAAGGTCCCTTTGTCGTTTTTATGTCTCCTCTCAAGAGGAGGGGATGATACAGGAAGCGTCCTGGAGGTCATATGAGAAACAACTCAAAAAAGACGGAATAAATGAATTCTGATGAACGCGGCTGGACCCTCGACATTGCATTTACGACGGAAATTTTATCTCGCAAGACACGAGTGCGTCTGTCTCTTTTAACTTGATCGCTGTCGTTCATTAAAACCCCATAGATCTCATTACTGAAAATAGATTCCCACTAAAATTACAGTAAAAAAAAAAAAAGGAGACAAAAGGTTTCAATTTTCCATAGGGTACTTGCTCGTAAAAATGAAATGCTGTGTGATTATAAAGGCCTATATTCACGGTTGTAATGGTCCTAAAAATGAATTGCGCAATTATTGCCTGATAATTTACATCAGCACTGAATTAAAATGTAGCGGTTACTCACATCGACTTTGAGGTTAGGGGCCATTGCCCCCCTCCCACTTTTTTTGTGTGTGTGTGTGTGTGTGTCTGTCTTCGTATGTCCACGGGCGCGTGTTCTGTCATCCCCCCCGACGTTTTTAGCAGCTGGTAGCATGACTGATTTAGTTTCATGACTGCCAACAAACCGCTGAGATGTGCATGCCTATGACATCAGCATTATCTTGCAGTGGAATTTGATACAGAAAAATAGATAGAACTTGGCTAATATACTCCCATATTTCTTAGTCCACAGATATGGTTTTTTATTTATTTCATAATTTACAAAGACTTCGTTTAATTGCTCGTTAAGCTTCTTAAGGTTGTGGACTTTCCTTCGAAATTTAACATATACATACATTATTCATAGGATTATTATATATATATATATATATATATATATTATATATATATATATATATATATATATATATATATATATATATATATATATATATATATATATATATATATATATATATATATATATACAGTATATACGTATGTGTCTAAATATTTTTTTTTTAAATAGTCGCACTGACCTCTCAACTTCTTGATTTCCTCACACTTATCGCTACAGACCTTCAATTCAGATGAGAAGTAAATAAAAGAAGTCATTTCTTTTCGTCGTGGATTTGTAACCACGCTTGTTAATGAGAGCGAGGTTACTACTGAAACCACTTGACGTATATCTTCCCATTGTTTAGAGAGAGGAATGAATAAGGCCAAATGAGGCTGAACCTTTGAAAGTTCCAATGTAGTTATTTGGTCTTCTTAAAAATTTTATCTTTTTTTTTTAACGTCATGAGTACTTTGACACTATTTGTTTCCGAAAATGGATTAGGGAAAGATTCTTCTACTTGTTTGCGGTAGGATATGAAAGGAATGTATAATGGAACAAGGGTCATAGTGAATTCAACTGTAATTCAGTAAATGTGTTCGTGAGGTGGAATAAAAAGTATTGATGGCTTAAGGCGCTCTGCTAGTTACTATCAAAGTCTACTGTGCTTATGATTGGAAGAGAGACGATCTCGTTCCTGGGGAAAACGATACGGGGAAAGGAAAGCAAATAAAAAACATATAAATCAATTATTTTCTTCCCGATCAGTGAGAATCTTGCCAGCTTTTGTATTATTATGTCAAGTGATTGTTCAACTTCAATTTGTGTCCTTTAAAACGCCGGTCTTTATTCAAAATACTTGTATATTCAGTTTTGCCATATATAAACTAGAATAACTGTATGTATATTATTTTGGCATCTCCAGTATTTACAGTATATATGTGGTAATATGTTATGCATTAGTATGAACGCCCAGCTACACATGCAAATGCGCACACATTACTTTTTTATTATACGTGCGTCAGCATTCTTGTATGTCGGTGACTGCCTTTCAGCTTCAAGGCATTGGCGTACATAAAATACGAGTAAATCGGGATTTACAGAACATAAGTTAATCGTATAACAAATCTCATTTGAAATAGGAATATTTATATTCTTATGCATATTCGACCTGCATTCTTATAAAGCTTCAGACCGCTTGTATGTCATAGCAAATAATATACGAATGGAAATGCAAAATGTCACAGGTAAATACCTTCTCCTCCCTCGTTATTCGCATTCTCCCTCCATTTCTATTATCACTGGCGGCGCCTTACGTATAACCCCCTTATTTGGGGTCGTATATGAGGTGTGTCAAAGGCATGGAATGGAATGGGCGATATTTCCTATCCTGTATTTCCCTGTGAAACACATGTGACACTCTTAACGATAATGAGCTTTATTTATCACTGCCACAGGGTTCGTTTTTCCATTTTCCGTACCCTTTTTCTCCCCTCTGTCTCTAAGTAAAGTTTTACTGGGCGTTTCTCAGCCGATGAATCGTAAAGCACCAACATCGCCGATAGACCACGGCGAGTGTAAGTTTAGGGAATTGGCATTAATGGAATTTCATTATATGGGGATGATGGAACTCGGCAGGGAAAGAGAGAGAGAGAGAGAGAGAGAGAGAGAGAGAGAGAGAGAGAGAAATAAGAAGGTAATAAAACTGGCAGTGAAAAGCGAGTATTCCCCTTCCCTTCACAGCTTAGGAGTTTTGCCCACAGGATTCTTTCAGCCGTGATATGCTCTGATGATCGGCAGGATGCTTAAGGATTGCGCCAGTAGGATTCCATCATCTCCGGTGATGGGGCTTTCCTTCTCAGCGCCCTGATAGATTACATACGTCCCCTTTAACGATGTTTAACTGAAAGAGAAAACAAACGAACAAACAATGCGATGGCAACATTTGAACCTCTTTAAGGCGACGTTGCCTGCCTGGTAGACAAATTTTAGAATGTTGAATGAGTTTCGGCCCTGCGTAGATTAAAATGTTATTTACCGCTTTAATATCACTGAATAATTTCTAATAAAAAAATGACTGTATTCGGAACAGCAAATATTACTTAGCAGAAAATTTTAACTTTGAAATTCCGCTATTACACGTTTAATTGTGGTATAAGAAAGAAGCATATAGTAGTAAAGATAACAAAGATTATACATACACACACACACACACACACACACACACACATATATATATATATATATATATATATATATATATATATATATATATATATACTGTATATATATAAATATAAACTGAATCACGAAAATATGGAACATGATAAATATATAAATAAAGACAAAATCCACGAAGAAAAGAGTAACAATGGAGTGCTGCGAGGCCTTTCGATTGCCGTCCTTTACTTGCTAAGTGAAGGACGACAGTCGAAAGGCCTCGAGCACTCCATTGTTTCTCTTTCCTTCGTCGATTTTGTCTTTATATATGATATGTATATAGTATATATATATATATATATATATATATATATATATATATATATATATATATATATATATATATATATATATATATATATATATATATATATACATAATCTGTTTTTTCCGAAAGAAGGTAGTCGCTTACCTTGGGTGAATAATCATTTTTATCCCGTTGCGAATCATCGAAGTCCCAGAAATATTCCCATTTACATTAGCAACACCAAATGCCATAATCTAATTACGCATATCGATGACGCTCTCCTCTTTGTGCCCGTTCCTTCCCCATGTTATTCGGGTAAAAATCGTAATCCACTAAGCGTTGATTTAACTAGGAACGGTATTTCAAGCTGGGTAAGACAGGGTAGATATTGACGGAGGTTTTAGGAACGCCTTAATGACTGTGAGCAGTTTTGAGTGATGGTTGATAGTGATCATTATCTTGATTAAAGTTTTAAGAGGAATGCTGATAAAGACTATTTCAATAAATGTAATAATTGCGGTAGCAGTTGTTTTGCTCTTGAAAATGTAATGAAATTTTAGCGTTTGATGAGAACTACTGTATATATTTGAGAAAATATTAATTACCGAAATAAAACGTATTCCTTCATTATAAAGAACTCGATTATTTGATAAAATTACCGAAAAAACGCATTCTCACATTATACAGAACTCGAATATTTGATAAAATTGCCGAAAAAACGTATTCTTTCATTATAAAGAATTCGAATATTTAAAAAATTGCCGAAAAAACGTATTCTTTCATTATAAAGAACTCGAATGTTTGATAAAATTACCGAAAAAACGCATTCTTACATTATACAGCGCTCGAATATTTGATAAATTTGCCGAAAAAACGTATTCTTTCATTATAAAGGACTCGAATATTTGAGAAAATTACCGAAAAAAAAGTATTCTTTCATTATAAAGAACTCGAATATTTGATAAAATTACCGAAAAAAACCTATTTTTTCATTATGCAGAACTCGAATATTTGATAAAATTACGGAAAAGAGTTTTCTTTCCTTATATAGAACTCGAATATTTGATAGAATTACCGAAAAAAAGGGTATTTTTACATTATACAGAACTCGAATATTTGATAAAATTACCGAAAAAACGTATCCTTTCATAATAGAGAACTCAAATATTTGATAAAGCTACCAAAATAAAAACGTATTCTTTCATCATACAGAGCTCGAATATTTAATAAAATTACCTAATAAAACGTATTCTTACATTATACAGAGCTCGAATATTTGATAAAATTACCGAAAAATATTGTATTCTTACATTATACAGAACTCGAATTTTTTAATACAAAGCCGTACATAAATTTAAGCTGAAGGACCCCCTGGGTAATCATCGGTCGCTAAGTAATAAAACGTAATATTTTTAGAGAAGGAATTCGGTGACTAAGAATTCAAGCTTAAAATATTGGCAGTATTCATCGTACCTTAAGGGTTAAAACGGAAAGAATAAACATCTGAAGGAAAATGCTTCGCGCCTTCATTAATTTCCCGAACGCTCTGCTTGTCACGGCCTAATACCAGAGAAATTCTTTTAAGAGTTTTTTTTTCAGTGTTTTTTCGGTGTTTGTTTGATTGTTCACTTGTCCACGCACCTGGAGGTCCTATCTATCACTAGGCCTTGGGGGAAGTTTAATTTCGATTATTTTTGAGGGCTGAGCTGATGTTTTTTTAAGAGATCACCTCCGATGTGTATTTTATTTCGACAGTGATGTAGGTTTGGATTGTGAATGAACACGACACCTTTTATATATTAATATATTACTCTCTCTCTCTCTCAAGAGGGAAATTACATTCTGCTCGTCCGTAGCAAAATTTAGCGGTAAAATATGTGCTTATGTTAGAGAGAGAGAGAGAGAGAGAGAGAGAGAGAGAGAGAGAGAGAGAGAGAGAGAGAGAGAGACCGAGCGGGAAAGGGGTAAAGAAAAAACCATCTCCCAAAACCAACCACGAAAAGAAGAAATGAAGTGCAAAAAAAAACTTTTCGCCGCAAAAATGTGTACATAAAGTTGAGTCATACTAATATTTCATCATCGCATGAAACCCGAGATTTACGTTGGGTGGAAGGACATCAGCCGCAGTGCGTGCTCGCGCGCATCGCAAGCGTTTGTGTATCCGAGCTTGTGTATCAGAGCGTGTGTGTCTGTGTTTGTGCACACCTCAGTTTCAGGACATTAGTTAGCCATTCGGTGCAAACCTTCCTTGACAGACGCCGAAAGGGAATGGGGGATATTTTTCAGGACGTCGGTTCATTAAATCCTATGCTGTGCGTCTCATTGGAGACGGCTGGGGACACAGAGTACGCTACGGCATAAAGATCGGAAGAATTATCCATAGTTCAGGATACACCGAGTCGGGGATAAGGCCGCGACTTGCTTACTGCTTAAGAACGGGGGGGAGGTTAACACCAATCAAGCTATAGACTTTGACACCAATGCTGCGTCCCCTGTATGGCGCTAAGCTGGACGAATGGTATTTATAGCCATGTACGGGATAGATGGACTCAATTTGGGAAGCTTTTAACAAGAATCTTTTCGTAGGGTAAATTATTTGTAACAATATATTTTCGTCGTTTCCGACCATGGGTAAGGCGGCGAATTTAGGTAAATAAACATTTGATTTCGACAGCTACTCTAGGCTAGACAGATGTCTAAGCTAAGATCGAGACCCCTTGTGGCGCTGTTTCAGCTTAGTCCAGGAACGGCAATTTTGCAGTTAATGCTTACAGATTTAAATTTTGCGTTTAGAGTACGGAAATGATTATCACCGGTAGATCTGTGGTTATAAGGAAGAAATGAAAGTATGTAAAATCCTTGCTAAGCGAGAATGTTACATTCATTTGTAGTAATAGATGAACGGGTATTCATTTAAAAATTATATATATATATATATATATATATATATATATATATATATATATATATATATATATATATATATATATATATATATATATATATATATATATATATATATATATGTTTGCAAATGTATATATATGGGCTTCCTTATGCAATCGGTAAGATTATGCGTGTATGTATTTATAATATGTGGGCCATCAAGTCTGTAGATGGGAAGTTCCTACCCTATGCCTATTCCTTGGCCTCAGCCGAGGTTGTACTTACGAATGTATTTTTTACAATATTTAAGAAAATTCTTTAAGTATCTTTGCGAGTTCATAAAGCGAACCATGTTTAAGGTAAACATCCACGATTTGATGTTTCTCACCAAATTAGATCGATTTGCTTCAATGCAATGACCTAATTTGGCTGCAGTATACTGGCGTATTACCTTATCCTACAAAGGAAAGAAAAGTCTTGAGCAAAAATTCCTTCGTCGAATCAACACGTTCCTGTTATTATGCGACGCCCTTTCAAGAATACGTTCAGTAATTTCTCTTGATCTAGATGAGGTTGATATTGATGTCTGAGTTCAAGGTCACCTATTTTTTAACCTGTAAATATATCATTTAATTTTCTGGCTCTCAGATTACGAAATTAACTTCCACGGGTAGAGTTCTGAATTTCCTAATTCTTTTAATTGGCTGTAGGTGATATGCAGAACAGATTTAGATCTGTGCAGTAGAAATCATATTTATGTCTAGTTTTGGATAAATTGGAGACACTTGTGAATACATCGTTATTTTTTTTTTTTTACTTTTTGAACAATGCCAGGATGTATCTTGACATTGAGTGGGGTTATTGGGAGAGGTGCCCATATCTTTGCAATGATTAATTTATATCTAATTTATGATAGTCAGTGTTTGGGTAAGAGAACGAGAGAAATCTTTTAGCAGTTTTCGACCAAACGTGTATATTACACAACTATATTTTCAAAGGCCCGCAGAGGACTATTTCAGCTATGTTGAGCCCTGTAATTTTTTGTGCTATATCGTTTAGTTTGGTATTAAAAACGAAATCAATTCGGGAAATAGAGGAAGAAGAAAGGCTGCAGAAGGGTATGATGAGATCACAGTATTGCCACAGCGAATGAACCGATATTGCCTCCGGACTCCGAACGCTTAAAGTTGAGGTCGCCGAGTTCAAATTACTAATAATGATCTGGAGCGTCACAGGTCCATTTGTGCCGGTAAAGTTGCATTGGGTTCATCTGATTAAATTCCATTTTTGTAGCAATGCGATTAATGGCAGAATCACGCTCTGTGGTCAGTTACCTCTTTTTTCCATTAAATCGTGCATTTTGGTTTTATTATTATTTTATCTTTAATTGCCCGCTTTCTTGTTCAAGTAAGTTAGGCTTACTTACCATGGAATGTTTGAAGGAGCTTGTGGCGTTGATAGAAACGAACCTAGATCACATATGGAAATGATTTCATACAATGATAGTTATTCATAATTTCTGGCATTTACTTTTGCCTGAAGCATTAGCTATTAAGCATCTATTAAGCAGTTACTTTTTTCTACTAAATAACATAAAAATATGTTAGCGGTAGTAGTTGATATTATTTTTCAGTCTGAACTATTAACTATCGTGCATCTCTCCTGCAGTGGCTTTGAAATACTAAGAAGAATAAAAGTATTTTAACAGTGATTAAATGATAGTAAATAACGGATCTGTTAGTGAGATTATATACAGTATGTATATATATATATATATATATATATATATATATATATATATATATATATATATATATATATATATATATACATATATATATATATATATACATACATACATATATATATATATATATATATATATATATATATATATATATATATATATATATATATTTATATATATATAAATATATATATATATATATATATATATATATATACATATATATATATATATATATATATATATATATATATATATATATATATATATATATATATATATAATAGTAAATAGCTTTTTGTTGCAACTGATCATCATTATATAAATATTAAAAAAAAACTCTCATAATCTTGGTAAAAGTAATCTGCAGTTCCCCCGGCATCGTAATAGCATCTCATATTGCCGTGACGCGGTATAGCCGTGGCAATGAGAGATAAAATAAGGAAATATCTGCATAATCATGCTATCTTCCTCAGCCATAAAATCCCGTGCTTTATTTTACAGTTATTGGATGCTCACATCATACCCTGTTATGATGATGTGCTGCGAATCGGTTATGTTATTAGACCTGGCATTGCATGATGTGACTAAGATCGTTGGGCAAGATATAGGGTGTCATATTTGAAGAAATATTCACGCACATTTTTATTTTATTCATTTGTTAGGAGGAACTGGGACTATTTATGTATATTTACATTCTCCAGTGTCTCATGGCATACCTTTGTATTTGTTGTCATTATTTGTTATTTTATGATATTAATATTAACTAGAATTTTTATCCTGATCAACATTTGTGAAGAAAATGTATAGATACTTATAGACATGAAATGTTTTATGGGTTTTTTTTTAAGGAACTTATGATAAGTATGGTCACAGTATCAAGTACAGACAGGGTACTTAAACTATTGCTCCCTAATATGTAAGTGGATTTTAAATCAATATTTTCTCTTTGTTCATTGTTTACATTATAAATTTTAGTCAAATCTTGATATACGCTTTAGGGTTACGTTGTATTTCTTATCTGTCATAAATGACGCTCAGATTTATTCTTAAATATTTAAATATTGCAAAATACCTATGTATATTACTTATGGCACATTTGTGTAGCATGTATGTGCAGAGCTGCAAGGTCAGATTATATTTAAAAACCCCTGAGAATTTAATATTTTTATGAATACAGGTGATACTACTGTAATCGTATGTAATTGTTATATAATAACGTCTATTGCTTTATTTCGTGATTATTAGTGGTAACTTGCTTTCATAAGTAATAGTATAGATATTTTTTTAAAGGTTAAATAACACACGCACGCACACATATCTATGTTCATGTCCGTATGTGTAAATGTACATATTAACTTGCACATGCTAATAACGCTACTTTGTGTGACATTTCGGTAAAGGTAAATAGCGTTTTACTCCAGTATTTCATCTCTGCATTGCTCAATAATTCTGTGATAATTGTTGGTTCTGCTCATATCCTGAATTTTATTAAGGAACAGAAGTTATGTAATTTGTTTCTGTAAACAGTTTTCTGCCTGTGTCACCCGAATTGTTTTTATACCATAATTGCATGTCACAATGATATCAGTATTCATGTATAGTTCGCCAGATATACAACCTGTAATTGGGTAAGTTTCTGGTCAAGAATTCATGTTCCGTAACTCCTGCTTTATTTAGCAGTTCAAAAAAGAAGAAAATCTCCAAACGAGAATATTCTGCTATTTGCTAATAGCAAGTAAACTGAAATAGACGTTATATTTATAGATATTCGGTTATATTGTGTGTCTGGGTTTTTCAGTTTATGGTAGGCTTCCTCAGTTGTTGTGACTTTGAAATATTCAGGTAATGCTTTTCTTTCTTATGATTTATCTATCTATCTATCTATCTATCTATCTGTCTATCTATCTATCTATCTATACACACATATATATGTATGTATATATATACATCCATACATACATACATACATACATACATACATACATACATACATGCATATATACATATATACATATATATATATGTATTCGGAATTCTAAACTAATGTCACGATAGCTCTTTGCAAATTTCCAAATGTCTAAACTGTCGTCTTTTGTGTCTCCTGAATCATAATAAAACATGTTTTTATTTCTTATAAAATAAGTGACAGACCATTTTACATTTCTTTTACTTTTAAACTTCCGTTTCCTCTGCATTTTCCTGATTCTAATAGTCATATCATGGTCCTTTTTATTCCTGCAATTTTTGCGTTGATATGACCGCCGTAATGTCCAATGGTTCCCAGGTACGATCAAACATTCACTGCAGATCATCAGGCATTTGCTCGGTGCGTTTTGCGTATTACAATGCGAAAGAAAGTACAAATATCAGGCTCTTGGGATTTAATCCGTTAATAGCAGAATTCTTCATTCTTCACGTGACTCGAGATCCAGTAATTAGACCGTATGATCTTTTGATTACCAAGAGGTTTCCGGAAGCATGTTACTTGCGTTGTACACCAGATTAGATTTTGTGATCAGTCTGTTTGTTTTTGGATTACTTTCGCCCACTTTTGATAAGTATAAAGTTTTCAGTTCAAAATAAAGACAGGTTATATATATAAAATTTGGACTTATTTTATTATATTAATCTTTAAGTAATAAGTGCTCCTCCTAACACTAGATACTGCTTACTTTCAGCCCGTTTGATAAGTATTAACTGTACACAATTAAGGGGAGTGTGAAATTAATTTTTGTCGTGACAAATAGCGCTTATGATGATAAAATGCTAGAAAAAAAAATCATCGTTTTGAAATCGGTAGAAATTTCATCGAAGTTCGTCATATAATTCTTACTGTTCATGTTCTTGGTTTTGAATGTAAAGATTCTGATCGGTGGTAAGACTTTATTTTCAGTATGTTTCAGTAACTTCCATTGCAATGAAACCGATAACAAACCGTATAGCCTGGCCATCCGTCTCCTTAAATATTAATAAATACAAACATTCACTCTCGGTAACTTATTCACACAAGGATACACGTTTTTGTGCGTGCGTACATCCGTTCTCGGTTTATTTTTGTCCGTGATTTTTCAGTAGCTGACAGAACCCCGCACGTTTTAATTGAGCTTTCAGATTCAGCATCAGTTTGTTGATAACTTGATCATTAACATAACTCTTCCATCTGGACAATACATCTTTCATTATTGCTTTATACTTTCCTTATTTTCTTTTTGTTAATTCTATATTCATTTATTCCCCGTTCCATTTCCTCTCCCTTACTTAATTATGCAAATGCCGGAGTTATGCTAATTATGACATGGGATATGACGAAGCACTACGTTTGGAGAAATCTGTGGTTATCTTTTGTTAGGATTTTGGTACAATTACTATTATTATTATTATCATTCATGAAAGTTGCTATCATCATTACCATTGTGATATATTGTGAAAAAGGTTTTATAATGTTTCAAGGATGTTTTTGTGAGTATTTTCATTTTTACATTGTTCAGTGATAAACTGTAATCAGTATCAGAAAACTGTATATGTGTATATCAGAATATTTATTTTTGTAAATATATACAGTAATTACTACGTATCAGCGTTTATTTTTTCCTTACAACAGCATCGAGAAATGGATGAAAAAAGTAATTTTCCGTTGTCTGGCTGAGGTAGAAGAGTGAGGCAAGCTCCTTGTGAACATAAACATAAGGCTAGTGGAGAAGGAATATGCAGTCATCCCCTGACAGCGAGGAAGAGTTGAGAGAAAGCCCGATGTCTTATGAACCTGTTTAATCTATAAAATCCGCCCTGTTTATAAAGGCATCCTCGCCAACATAAGCTTCGAAAGAGCACCTGTCACCGCAAATGGACCCGGTTGAATCAACAAGCGGGGCAGGTGTGATAGAACACGCGGCCGGCAAGCGAGGTTACGAAGTTGCACCTAAGTATGTTAGCATCGTTGCCTATAAACCCTTCTGAGATGCTTCGTGCCTCGCTAACAAGAGGTGGCTTCTAATGGCGGTGTGGTTACTGCATCCCTTTCCGAGACGTTTATTCCTTTCTAACAAGAGGAGACGCCCTTGTGATGCCACCGTGCTTTGCTGTATCGTGGGACTTCAGAATGAGAATGCGATCTGTGGCCTCGTTGTGTGTTTGCCAGTATGAGTGAGTTTGTGCTTATTGGTCACGGTGATCGTTTAGTGTAATTTAGGTAGAGATAAGATTCGGAGGCAGTGTAATATGTCTAATTAAATTATGGCGTCTGATAAGATGCCCACATGAGCCTATTTATATCATTTCCCTGTGTGTGTGCGTTTGTGTGTGTGTGTGTGTGTGTGCGAGAGAGAGAGAGAGAGAGAGAGAGAGAGAGAGAGAGAAAGAGAGAGAGAGAGGGAAAGGGAGAGAAACAACATAAATATCATTCGTTATGTTCGTGAAATAAATCTGCAACTTTGATTGCTAATAATCTATAAATCTTGCCACTGAATATATTATTTTTGACGTATTGTCTGTGAGGGTTCTATTAATAATGACTGCTGTTATCCTTCTCAAGATACTAGAATTGCTTCATAACTTTATTTAACAGATTTTTTACGCTTTCGGTTTTTATTAGAAGTTTGTTTCCATGATCCTGTGAAGTTGTCATATGTCAAACGTCACAGTAAGTGATTTTGTTTTACCTGTTTTACGTCCCCCTTTTTATTTTGACATCAGTCCAGAACATATTTTCCTTTTGTTGTCACTGCATATGGGTGATATTATGTGTTATGAATATTTTCTTATGGATTATAGTTCATGGATTATTTTTTGTTTCCATAGTTTGGAACTCTTAACGGGAAGTGGATCGCAGTCAAAAATATCATTATTCATTTATGGGGATAGATCTTACAGTAATGTGCCACCTCCAAAAGGCCTAACCATAAATATATGTAACTGGTTTGTATATTCCAGTAGACAGCTTCAAATTTCATATTTCATCGGGCATTTGCTTCATTACAATGTGGTTTCCTAGATGAATGTCATTATACCAGGAAGGTAATGTTTAGTTCGTTGCTTTATTATAAACGGAAATGTATGAAGAAAAATTCTGGCAATTTCAACGCTTATAGTCTCCATAAGTAAACACTTTAGGTGGTAAGGTTCTCCTGAGGCATGCCACTGAAACCGATAAATGTAGGACAGAAGAGGAAAACCGACTCCACACAATAGTAGAGCAAATTATTTTCCTTCTGTACATTTGAATGAACATGACGGTGCCTAACCATTGCCAACATGTATCCAGCGCAAAACAGTGTAAGGTAAGAGTGCTAACCTTTATTTAAAATAGAAGAACTGTGACTTGAGGAAAATTTAGCAGTGCCTTAAAACGACTGTAAACATTTAGGCTTCATGGTTTTGATAAAGTACAAATAGTTTTGACATAAAAAGTGAATTAGGATTTCCAGTCATCAAAAACTATAGATTAATGGAGATGTCAATTTTTTTTTTATTGATTTGTATCAGATCATAAGAAAAGGTGACAAAATATAGTAATAAACTGACTCC
The DNA here is from genome assembly GCF_040412425.1 of Macrobrachium rosenbergii. Classification (NCBI taxonomy): domain Eukaryota; kingdom Metazoa; phylum Arthropoda; class Malacostraca; order Decapoda; family Palaemonidae; genus Macrobrachium; species Macrobrachium rosenbergii. The sequence goes on from NC_089741.1 coordinate 51,091,135, forward strand.
ACTTCAGGTAAGGAAACGCACAGCAAAAAACTTAAGTTCTCCGTTATCCCCTGACATCAGGCATCAGTACAGTTATCTCTCGACATTTCCGACTATGCTTCATTTCTTCAGACAAGTAATCCTTGTTTCATATGATAACGTAATGTTAACCCTTGTCATTTCGTCATCAGGGTTTCACAATGATGGTGTTTTCGTAAATGGTGCTTTTTCTAGGAATAACAGGTAGAGAATTTGCCATTTATTTGAATTGTTAGGGTTGGGAATTTTCAGAAGACTTGGTTAAAATTTCCGGGCTCACCATTTTCATAAACAGTAAAGTTGATATTTGTGTCTACCTCGATTTATCACTGACGACTACAAACAACTTTAGTATCCTAGAAATAATTCTCCTTATAACATTTTTAATCAATTCTCCTAGTTGCGTTACTCAAAAAACATTTTAGTCATTCAGTCTTGTATAAAGATTGTTGCGTTTTAGTGATTAAAAAACATTTTAGTCATTCAGTCTTGTATAAAGATTGTTGCGTTTTAGTGATTAAAAAACATTTTAGTCATTCAGTCTTGTATAAAGATTGTTGCGTTTTAGTGATTAAAAAACATTTTAGTCATTCAGTCTTGTATAAAGATTTGCGTTTTAGTTATTAAAAACATTTTAAGTCTTGTATAAAGATTGTGGTTTTTTAGTGATTAAAAAAACATTTTAGTCATTCAGTCTTGTATATTGTATGTTTTTAGTGATTAAAAAAACATTTTAGTCATTCGTTTTAAAGATTGTTATGTTTTAGTGATTAAAAAAGTCATTTTAATTCAGTCTTGTATAAAGATTTGGTGTTTTAGTGATTAAAAAACATTTTAGTCATTCAGTCTTGTATAAAGATTTGCGTTTTAGTTATTAAAAAAAAAACATTTTAGTCATTCAGTCTTGTATAAAGATTGTGGCGTTTTAGTGATTAAAAAAAAAAACATTTTAGTCATTCAGTCTTGTATAAAGATTGTGGCGTTTTAGTGATTAAAAAACATTTTAGTCATTCAGTCTTGTATAAAGATTGTTGCGTTTTAGTGATTTTTCTCAGTTACGAGAAAAGACGCCCTAGCATTTCTTGCATCCAATTTCTCTGAGAGGTATAGTATTCATGTTGTTTTTGCGTTCCGTCTTTTAAATAAACCGTGGCTTTAGAATTTCTCAGGATGTTATTGTGATCCCGGATTTACTATTCGAAGCGAGTGTTTTCTCCACTATGTCTTTTGTGTTGTACAGAAATGTAATATTCTGTCGTTCTTTAGTGTTTCACAATTAAGACAATCTTTACAGAAGTTGCTTTTTTGAGTTGAAACTGTTTGAATCTCATATAGATGGCTTTTACTTATAAACATTTCTTTTCTCGTCCCAAAATTTATTAAATAAAGCAATGTGGAATATTTTGTAAAATGACTCCTTATACTGGCTAAAACCGAAAAATAGTTGGTTATGTGTTATGTTATGAAGATGTTAACAAAATAACATTTGTTTTTATAGATGTTAAGTATATAATGTATTTTGTACAAGCACAAAATTATATGAACTTAATCGACGTTCACCAGTTATGCTTAAATTTATCGCTCTGTATCTCTCTGCAATGATAGAATGAACATACGTTTTGCCCTAACGGAGTTATGTCAGTTACTAGAAGTAGGAATAAAAGTGCATATGTATAAATTAACTTTTCTTCAATAAGTTGTGTCGTTAAAACATTTCGATATCTCGGTTGCGCATTACATTCTATTATTTTTTTTTTTTTTTTTACTTTAAAACTTGGAGCCTTTGCTATGATTATCTCCCGAACCTTGTCTTGAAATTTGATTAACTAATGTAGAAAGTTAACTCAGACGCATGCTCTCGTAATGAATTCTGCCTTTGCACCGAGGAATTCGGGTGATCAAGCACAATTTGCAAGAAGACCGTTACCGAATAGAATTATGGTTCAGTCATAAATTCATTCTGCAGTCATCTCTACGTCTTGAGAAGAATTATTCTTTTAATATTGGTGATCTAGCAGAAGTTCTCTGATCATTTCAAGTTAATTCAGTAAAAAGTAGGCTTCCCCCTTTCGTGACGAAATGGAGAGAACGTATTTGTTGCTTTCGGAAGCAAGACGCTGGTTTATTTGTCTGATATATACTCCCCTTTCAGGGAAATTGCATTAACAAGATTGTCTGTTGGGAAATGACTTAGCTGTCTGTATATACGATATAACAGTTCATTCTAGTATCTGTTTGTTGATGTTGAAATTTTTATTTTGAATGCAAGGTGAATAACATTCTGAAAATTATTATTATAATTTAGTGGCAGTCAAAATAGTTATATAGTTTCCTCAGATAACCCCGGGTACGAATTATGTAACATCGCATTGAAGTAATATTGTGTGTGTTCATGCTTTTACAAATTAACTTTTGTGTATTTTGTGTTTTACATTATCACAGTGCTTACGGAACTGTTTCTAATCAAAGTAATTTCATTTAGAGTATTGCACTTCAGAGCCTTAGATAAGTGTTTCCTCGCCACTGCATTCTCTCTCTCTCTCTCTCTCTCTCTCTCTCTCTCTCTCTCTCTCTCTCTCTCTCTCTCTCTCTGTTATCAAGGTCGCCAGCAGGTGGCGATTTCAGCAAGAAAAAAACAACAACAATAAAATAAAGAAAACCCAAGAAAAAAGAAAAGGAAGAAAAAACATTATCAGTTTCATTTATCGTATCATTTTTGAATCAGGGATGACCGTTCACAGCCTTACAGCTGCCTTATATTGGTAGAAAGAGTCCTAATCATCCAAAACATTCGTAGAAATTTTAATTCCTGTCTTTATCAAAGGTTGTATGTTATATGATCTCTGCCTTGGAAATAGTTCCCTCGTTGCTTACGTCAGCCAGGTCATTCATTCAGTTCTTATTTAATGCACACATATTACTGCACGTTACTGCAGTATATAACTTGCATTCTTCAAAACTGCCACGCTAGATCTAAAGCTAGACAAGACAGCTAGCGAGAGAGAGAGAGAGAGAGAGAGAGAGAGAGATAAATTACTTTCTTGATCTGTAAGGCAGTTTTTTTTAGAGAGAGAGAGAGAGAGAGAGAGAGAGAGAGAGAGAGAGAGATTTTTTTGAGGGCTTAGAGTGTTTTATTTTGCCTTGACATTCGCATAAATCTAATCTTAACGTCAAACTTTCCCATGAAATAAAATATTTCAAGAAA
>NC_089741.1:51104357-51109357 GCF_040412425.1 Macrobrachium rosenbergii
TAAGTCACATGCTGAGAATGTTTTTTCGTGGGTGCCATGCTTCTCGTGGGAGATAAAGAGGCGAATGTAGCAGTTTTTGCTTGCTGTTTCATCTGTTTCGACCTCTCATTAGGAGTAATAACTATTTCCTGGGAAAGGACTCTTCATTATTATCAACATCACAGCTGTTTTCCTTGTTAAAAGATGTAATACTTTAACATTAATTAATATCATTTTGATCATGTAAAAATTATCATTGCACCAGATGTTTTCAATTCTTTACTAATGAACTGTTTTTCCTATCACTAAACACGAAGCTTGTGGATGCTGCTTCTTCTGTGATCCTGACTTAAAATTTACTTCTCTCAAGATACTGCTGAGGCACTTCGTTTTGATTTTGCTAGAATTGTAGCCATCTTGACATAACAGGCCGTTCTAATGAATGTTCCTGACAATGAGAAAGATTAGAAGCTCCATAAAATTAAGTCGACCTTCTGTTGCTGCTTGCCCATTAAACAGGGACTCTGTCAGAGCAGAGATTCTGAGATAAAAGATTGTTATTTACGCTTGCCAGGTAACCATACTAATTTTTTTTTTTTCATAATCACATTCATACACATACAACACAATTCTGTAGCATACAAGTCCTTGTGTGAGTATTCTGAGGTTGCAGAATTTTTACCAATTCCATCATCACTAGGTTGCAGAGTTTTTACCAATTCCCTCATCACTAGGTTGCAGAGTTTGTCTAAGTTCCATCATCACTAGGTTGCTGAGCTTTATCAACTCCACCATCACTAGTTTGCAGAGTTTTTATCAGTTCCATCATCACTAGTTTGCAGAATTTTTACTAATTCCATCGTCACAAGGTTACAGAACGTATACCAATTTCATCATCACGCTGGTAGCAGAGTTTTTACCAATTCTATTATCACGCAGGTTGCAAAGTTTGTACCAATTCCATCATTACTAGGTTGCAGAATTTTTACCAATTCCGTCATCTTTAGGCTGCAGATTTTTTACCAATTCCATCATCACATAGTTTGCAAATTTTTTACCAATTCCAATGTCACGCAGGTTGCTAAGTTTTTACCAGTTCCATCATCACATAGGTTTCAAAATGTTTGCCAATTCCATCATGTCGTTTTTTTTTTATTGGTATGAAAATCCCTTTAGTTTCCCTACTTCAAAACCTCAACAAGCTTGTGACACTTGAAATTAGGTCCCTCTTGAACAGATATGAATGTGCCCCGTTGACCAGGTGATCAGACCATCACTCAGCTAGCCATGACTGTTTTCACGCCAGCCCCGCATCCCATTCATCTCCAATACCCACGGGACCAGTAAGGAATCGGGGCTGGGGATGCTTTCAACGCTCGTGTTTTGACAGCGCGGGTATTTAGTGGGTTTTTTCAGTGATATCAAAGAGCAGATAACTGTCGGGTGAAAAATCCAAAGGAGTAACATTATTGAATTTAATAGTTTACCGAGGGGAAAAGATCCGTGGTACATCTTATCTTTGACTCACCTAAGATGCTTTAGATCTTTTCTCCCCTTGTTCACTTCATCAAAGAAGTGTTTTTATGAAAATATAATTCGTTTGTTAGTGTTGCATTATAAGTGAATTGTGGTTTTATGCTAAAGGTCTTTTTTGTAGATTTCACGCACTTGAAAGCACAAACAGTATTATGTGCATATATATATATATATATATATATATATATATATTATATATATATATATATATATATATATATATATATATATGTATATATATATATAGCATATATATATATATATATATATATATATGTATATATATATATATATATATATATATATATATATATATATATATATATATATATATATATATATATATATTTATATATATATATATATATATATATATATATATATATATATATATATATATACATATACATATGTATGTTATCGCCTTTAGTTTAAGATATCTTGACGTCAGGCTTCATAGACTGTTTCATTTTCCTTGTAGTACATTTGCACACACTATATATATATATATATATATATATATATATATATATATATATATATATATATATATATATATATATATATATATATATATATATTATATATATATATATTATATATATAATATATATATATATATATATATATATTATATATATATAATATATATATATATATTATATATATATATATATATATATATATATATATATATATATATATATATATATTATATATATATATATATATATATATATATATATAATATTACTTATAAGTGAATTACTATCGATAGATCGAGCACGGCCCACCTAACGCCAAATCAAAGTCCTCTGAAAAGAAGACATCAGTACTCCCATTTAAAAATGGGAAAAAGTACGTTAAAACGAAGAAAACAAATATATAAATATTTCCTGAATGACATGTTAACACAAAGGATAATTTTAGCGGCCACATCCCTTGACGGATTGCTTGTTTAGAAGAAGAGGAGTTTGCATCATCAGTCCCTTCATCCCTAGAGGCTCTTTTATGGGAGTACCGTAATTATAAACAACGGGACAAACTTAAATGAACGAAACCGATCAGACTCGGTCGTTTGCGGATGTTTGCGACGGAGTTCGGCCCTGAAATAACATTCTTGCTCACGCCTTTCCCCGGAAAGTTGTGATTCTTGAGGTAACAATTCGGTAAACATATCTGGAAGGAAGAGAAAGCGAGAAAAAGAAAGAAAGAGAGAGGTAAATTGCTCATCCGTGATGCTGAGCTTCCCTCGATTTGTCTATTTGTACGACATTTTTACTTGTTTGTCTGCGTAGAAAGAGTATAACTGTGTGAGGTTCGTGTATGTTTGTTTATATACATTTTTCATTTACACCATACGTGCCATTTATATTTGTATATATATATATATATATATATATATATATATATATATATATATATATATATATATATATATATATATATATATATATATATATATATACGTATATTATATATAATGTGTGTATATATATACGTATATTATATATATGTGTGTGTGTATATATACTGTGTATATATACATACTGTATATATACGTGTTTGTTTGTGCTGAGCGGTGAATGTTCTGTGTGCATATACAAAATGAAATGAATACGCATTTTTTTTTTGCTATGTAGCAATGAACATATTGTTAATTTTTTTTCAGTGCAATTTTCTCCTTTGGTTGTTTTTACCCAGTGTTAGGTGCAGTGGGAGGATGCTTTAAAGGATGACTGCTGTTTGTGATAAAAGGGTGGGGGGAGGTGGGGATTTCGGAGATGAATCAAGAATTATAACGGATTCTGACGAAGACCCGGATACGGATCCGGCGAAAGGAAACTGCTTTAGCGTGTGGATTTGGATGCATTTTATCGATTAAATTTAATCCAGAGTGTTTTGCCAATGTATTATTATTGGCCATACTTTCACTAAACAAAATTAACAACCTGACTCACATCACTCTTTACAAGGTCCCGTGGTATTTACAATAATAAGAAACGACAATGGTATTGTTTTTCTCTTATTCTCCAAAAGCGTTTGCTCTTATTGTATAGAAAAATTTTCAGTGGAGAACTGAAGCGAATGTAATTGAATGATTGACATCTACTGTAACTTCCGGGCTGAGGTACTGCACGTTTCTCAGAAGATTCGAGAGCTAAAGTGGCCGTTTCGCCTTTTGTTCTGATTTGTCATTATTTACGCTTCTCTGTTTTCCGTTACGCGTCCAAGTTTTGGTCAGTTATCTGGGTGCTCCGTCTGTTTGTTATTATTTCATGTTTCCTCTAACCTTTATTTTAGATATTTCGTCACCCTCATAAACTAACTGCCTAAGTCATTTTTTTGACCAAGTCACAATCATGACTTTGGCATAGTGATAATAATGTCTAAGTCACTGAGCACTTAGGCAGAAAGCTTTTTAAATTTATTCCACTTACTTATATCCGACTTAGGCAAGTACACCAGTAGTGCGGCTACATATTGAGATTTGATTTGGGCAAAAATCCAAAATCAATGAAAAATTACTTAGGCAGTTAGTTTATGAGGGTGACGAAATTTTGCTCGACGATACATTTAGTGTAAAATTTCTTTTCACGGATGAAAGTTGACTTTAATGTTTTATCTTTCTGCTGGTAGCGGAGCAGTTTGTCCCATTCGTCCTTGATGCAATGTCTGCAGTCTATCCAGTTGCAGTGCAATGAGAAATCACTTTCAGATGCTCTGTTCAGTTTATGACTCCGGAACTGTTATTGTCATTGATGTTGTAGTACTTATGATTTCACGGTAAGATGTAAAAAAGGAAAATGTTGTGTGACCATTTATTTTTAACCTTATGAATATGTATCTTAATAAACACCGGGTATAACTTTTTTAGGATTCAACAGTCTTTTGATTGGTTCATCTAACTACGATACACATATAGCAGAGGATTATGTGGCCTGACATACTACTTTTGGGCTTAGGTATATGGTCCTGTTTGAAATAAAAGCAAAGTCAGGTATGTAGGTTTTAACATCAATACTGTGCGGACACTCGAACAGACTAAGCAAAACCGAGCATAAATTTTCTACGTAATTTTTGGCTATAAAATGTACATTTGTGAGCAAAAAAAAAAAAAAAATACCGAGAATACAGAGGTAAATTGGAAGCTTAAAAATTAAAAGCCTAACTTAATTGAGCATTACATTGAAACTCACGTCATGAAAAGATGATGAGGAAATATCAGGTTCTGAGGAGGTCCGTGAATTACTAAAGTGGGGAACTGTTCCAGAAATTGCCCATTTTTCACTGTTCATTTTGCACTGCTGAGAACCCTAGACACTCCCTTGCATAACAGTTACGTAACATAATCAGCAGCCGATTGAAGAAAGTTAGGGGTATTCGATAGAGTTTACATGATACTGAGTGCTGAATAGTACCAGATGATGAGGTCTATGGTTCTAATTGAGTTGGATTCCTTTTGGGAAAATGTAGTCATATAT
>NC_089741.1:51116857-51119357 GCF_040412425.1 Macrobrachium rosenbergii
GAGCGCCAGATGATGAAGCCTCCTGAAAGGTTCTTGAAGACTTCCACTTTGCCCTCCTCTCTTTTCCCCCCTCGTGTTCCCCTCCTTCCATTACTGTTCCCCGATGTCCAACTCTCCTTCCCCTCACTTACGTCTTCTCCCCCTCCCTTCCCCCACCTTCTTTCTCTCTGCTTTTCACAGCCACTCTCCTCACTTTGCTCGGACAGCATTGTGTGGACATTGAGGAAATGGTTGTTTATTTTTCACAGAAAGAACTCTCGATCTATCATTGGCCGGTGCTGTTTTAGGATCGGGATCAAGGACCAATCAGCCTTCCCCTACGCCTCCCGAGGACGCTGCCACCAACCCCATCCCCCACCCCTGTTGGCAACCACCTTTTTCCTATTCTTTTCCGGCCAGCTTTTAAATCCTTTTCGGTTACAACAGTAAATTAGCTTTTGATGTTGATATCCTCCTTTGTTGATAAACTAAAGATATTTGACAGCTGGAGCTGAAAGCAAAAATACGCCCCCCTGGCCCACACAGTAGTTACTGACCGCAGAGGATGAAGATGCGGGGGAAAATGTGTGTCGAAAAATGTTGCGGTTCAAAGAAAGAGAGAAAATAAAATGAACAATGAAGAATTCAGCGGAATAAAAGTTTGTAGTTCAGGATGGGCAGCTTTAGAGATGAAAATACCATTCCTGTCGATTTTCCTCTTTTTTCATACGGATTTTTATCGTTAAAGGACGCTCGCCAAGAGTACTGCAGACGAAATTTTGAACCTTTTCAATTATTTTGGAGGTAATTTCATTAATTTATGCGCAGCTGATCACTTCCTATTTTGCTTTTGTCTCTTATCATTGAAACTACCACCTTCATAAGAGTCATCTCTCTCTCTCTCTCTCTCTCTCTCTCTCTCTCTCTCTCTCTCTCTCTCTCTCTCTCTCTCTCTCTCTCTCTTGTAAATTTAGGTGTGTGAAGGGCAATCGGTTCTTAGCTTCAGTACTCCTACCCCGTTGTATGGCGTATTATATCAATTCCGAGTGAATCAGGTTAATTATCGAAAACAGATTAGGTAAAGTTTTAAAAAAGGGAGAATTAAATTCCATCCACAAATGAACGTAAAAACTGCGAATGGCGGTTTGCTTTATTAATGCCATAACACTGAATTGGCCTGATGCAATTTCCTTTCCCCTCACAATTTTTTATACAGTTTTTTCAAACCATTAAATGGAAGTGATTTTTGAAACGTGCCCCTCTAAAGTAGAAGTAATGAAGCTTACAGAACTTTTTCTTATTTTATTTTTTGTTGTTGTCTTCGAAGAGTTAAAAAAAAATTGTTGCCTAAAGGTTGACAGAATGAAGGTGGTTGGAGAGTTTTGTTGCCATTGTGTTTCGGTTAAAATATCTTAAGAAGTATTTAGGAAGTAGTGCAAGAGTTACATTTTTTTTCTTATAATGGTAGGGACTTTCATGTAGTGTCTGCAGTAATAAATTGAGGGTAATTAAAAATGAATATTAGAGATTATGCTTCAGCTAAGACAACTCAGATATGCAATTTACTATAAACCTTTAGACCGCCTGAAACGTCTAAGTTTGTTCTTTGTTCGTTAGGAATATATCTCAAGAACAACTGAACAGAAATTGATGAAACTTCATTTTTTAACCTTCTCGAGATTAAGACCCTTTAGGAGAAATCGATAGTTTCCATGACAACAGTCATCAATTCTACGAGTTGGTTGTCTGTAAAAAGTTCATCGATTAAATAAATTTATCAAGGTTTATCAGGGGCAGAAAAATAATCTCCAGACTTCATTTGCGGAGGTTAAGAGGTACAGTGACTAATGGAACAGACTCTCTTCTTAGTGAGACCTTTTAGGCTCTACAAAGCGTGCTCTTAGGTTGTATGCTGGGCCTATAGACTGCAGAAATGTCAAGGACTCGCTGGGTAACGTGTCATTTGAACCAAAGTCCACAATGTACATAGTGCGGAATTCACGTAACTTCTAACATTCTAAGACTGCCAGTTACGATTCCAACCCAGACAGAGCAAAGTGAAGAATTACTGCTAACTACTATGCGACCCTGAAGATGAAATACTTCTGTACTAGCTTTATTTTACAATTAGGTTTTACTTACTTTTATTACCATTAGTCTTTCTCACTTATTTTGTATCCTTTTGCATGTGTTGATTTTTTCAGAGCTCTTCTTGATTCAAATATTCAACAGTTTTATAGAGATTATTATCCTTTTTGTATTAGTATGATCTTATCCATGGCAAGCAAGTGTACAAGTAATACTATCCAACTTATGTACAGTACATCTATAAATTTTACATATAGTGTTTAACTTTACAGATATCTTGGTTCCTTTCAAGAATTTTCACATGTTGAGATGCAATGGAATACCATTAAAACATGTTACCATACTTTATAAGCTGTTGGTATTTTATTATTATTCTTTGTAATGTGGAATCATTTTCTTGGCATGAGCTAAATGGAATCTAGACTTGCCTCGT
>NC_089741.1:51131857-51134357 GCF_040412425.1 Macrobrachium rosenbergii
AAAACATTGTAATAAAAAGATAAATATCGAGTAGCAATATCGGACCGGATCTTGCAGTTTTATCTTCGTATGACTCGAATATCAGCCATGCGGTGTTAGTTTCAAAGGGACCCACTGCAGAAATTTAAGAAAACTCCGTCCATTCTTTCGAAAACCAAATTCTTCAGAGGCCTGACGAAAGGGATGGATAGTGGACAACTGTTTCCCCATTCAGAAAATGAAATTTGACGTTTATAAAATCAGAAACAATATTGCATGCTTCAAGTTCATTATTAATAAGTTCTGACAATATTTTGACCACAGTGCTGATTTGTGGAAGTATGTAATACTCGTTTCTTCTATGCCTGTTATTTTTCTCGTGTCCTTTAGGCCAAGACTAGATATGGACATTAGTAGCCTACTGTATACTCGCCCTACAGACTGTATTGAAGAGGAGATGCTTGTATCCCAGTTGTATACTTATTTTTGTTATCTGGTATTAGCTTTTTTGTTAACTCTTCAATCCAGAGGGTAATATCTGGTTAAGAAAATGCATAACTAGCTGCACACGGTAGTAGTATTGTCTTTTAGTTCTTTCATCTTTTGGGGATTTATGTTATGATTTCCTACTGATAAACTTTCACGCAATGATCTACCTTGCAATGTTGATTTGTCCGATATCCTTTAGCTCTGTTCTCCATCAGGTTCAAAGAGGCTGCTTTTTAGAATACCATACTGTGTGTGTGTTTGTCTGTGTGTATGTGCGTGTGAAACTCCTTCAACAGAAAAGAGTTTAAAATAGCCTCGTTCTTTGGAACAAAAGGTATAGATGGGGAAATACATATCCCAAGTTTAAAGCGCAAAAAAAAAAATAAACGAAAGGGGCATTTTTTATCATAAAAAAAGAAAAATTCCGTCTCTAAAGCACTATGCCGTAGGAATGCAAAGCATGGTTATTCTAATAGGTTTTTATCAAATTTGCACGATTTTCTCATTCATTTCCGACGCCAAAGCTTCGGTAAGTCATTACCCCTAGCCGCCCCCCCCCACACTTCCCTCCCCAATTCCACCACCCAACAGTATTTCTTCATTGGTGGGGTGGGTAGAGCTCTCGGCTAGCACGCTGTTGGCCCAGCGTTCGACCTCCAACCGGCCAGTGAAGAATTGCAGAATTTATTTCTAGTGATAGAAATTCATTCTCGTCATAATGTGGTTCGATTCCACAATAAGCTTTAGGTCCCGTTCTTTAAAGTAACCAGTTGGTTCTGGCAGCCAAATAAATCTAATCCAGCTGGGCCAGCCTAGGAGAGCTGTTAATCCAGCTCAGTGGTCTGGATTAAACTAAGAATACTTAACTTAACCACCCAACAGTGTTGCGGGACATGTAAGGGAATGCATTATTAACAGTAGTGTGGGGTAAACGGCAAATGAAGTACTCGTATTTCGACTGAGGTTAAAAAGTACATAGGTATCTATGATTTTTTTCTTACGCCATTTCAGATATCTATAATTTTTTCCTTACACCTTTTCCCTTTTAGCGACTGAAAGGCACAGCCTTCAGGTTTCTCAGTAAGTTTCTAGGGATGAAGCTGCTTGCCCTATACCCATTCTCTTAACTACTATAGATTCTGGTATCCATTTACAACTGGGGCTGGGTGGACCGGTGGGCAGTAAGCTGGTAGCTATCTTAGAACCTAGCAAAGGGGAGCCGATGCTGCACCACTCATTCACGGTACTTACCATAGCCGATTGTACTTCAGATGACCGGTTTGTTGTTAATTCGTTAATGTGACCTCCTCCCACCATGGAATCTTGCTTATTTGAGCAATAGTATTCCTTTTGTGGTAGAAATAACTGTCAATAAACAGACCACATACTACTGTTTAATAAATGTACAGTTATACAGTTATTTTTTTTCTTAAAGCACTGTTCATTCTTATATATATATATATATATATATATATATATATATATATATATACATATACATATATATATATATATATATATATATATATATATATATATATATATATATATATATATATAAATATATATATATATATATATATAAATATATATATATATATATATATATATATATATATATGTATATGTATATATATATATATATATATATATATATATATATATATATATATATATGCATGTATATATATATATATATATATATATATATATATATATATATATATATATATATATAAGAAATAGAACAGTGCTTTAAGAAAAAACAACTACATTTATTAAACAGTTTATATGGGGTTGTTTATTGACACTATTTCACAAAAAGGTATATGTATATATATATATATATATATATATATATATATATATATATATATTAATATATGTATATATATATATAATAATATTTTATATATATATATATATATATATATATATATTTATATATATATATATATATAGATATATATATATATAGAAGAGAGAGAGAGAGAGAGAAAGTTATGTGCGCTGAAATACTTGCTCGTAGAAA
>NC_089741.1:51139357-51166857 GCF_040412425.1 Macrobrachium rosenbergii
GTGCAATCTGTATAAAGCGCAGGGAGCTTTCATGTAAAGCCTTTTGAAATCACTGCAATATTTTGATTTTCCTGTTTCCTTTTATCTGTCTCTTAACGATGAATAATCCACATGTCGAACAGCAGGAAGCTTTAGTGTTACCATCCCCCGTAGAGGGTTAGTGCCGCCAGTGCACCTCGTGTAGGCGTTACTTAAGGTTCTTTGCGGCGTGCCTTCGGCCACTAGCTGCAACCCCTTTCGTTCCTTTCACTGTACCTCCTTTCGTATTCTCTTTCTTCCATCTTACTTTTTACCCTCTCCTAACAATTGATTCATAGTGCAACTGCGAGGTTTTCCTCTTGTTACACCATTCAATCCTTTAACTGTCGATTTCCTTTTCAGCGCTGAATGACCTTATACGTCCCAGTGCTTGGCCTTTGGCCAAAATTCTGTATTCAGTTCAATTCAGTGTAGTGTTACTATTAAGTAGTAAATGTTTATTGAAATGGAATGAACTGCAGGAGAGGAAGCTCCTAAATATGGTGTTTATCTTCATGGCTCTAATGTGGTATCAGGTATCTAAGAAAACCTTTACTACTTCACCGCCGCTGATTTCCATTGCTTTGTTCTATAACGGTGAAATTGTACCTTTCACTCACCTAAGGACCAAAGAAAAAAAAAAAAGGCCAAGAATAAGTCAAAATTTATTTCATCCTTACTTCATTTCACCGCCACGTACATCTGCATGTGACAAAGTGGTCGGGGTATGTACGTAGGGTTTTCCTTTCATGCCTTTCAAACTCGAGCAGCCAATTTATTTTCCTCTTATCTCACTGAGCATCCTAGAATTATTATTCTCTCTCTCTCTCTCTCTCTCTCTCTCTCTCTCTCTCTCTCTCTCTCTCTCTCTCTCTCTCTCTCTCTCGCTTTCAGCCGAGGTGGAGCTTGACTGACCAAAAGCACAGGCGTTCTGATGATTTTCATGTGATCAAACAAGGGATCAAACACGTGATACGAAATCAAACATGAATCTGTGGACTCGACATAACAGAGAAATAAAGCCTCCGGGCTGATGAGAACAACACGCACGCACGCACGCACACACTGACACACACACACACACACACACACATACAACCTAGACAGAGAGAGAGAGAGAGAGAAGGAATAGTACATGAATACAGAGAGTGAGGTACAAACAGCATACATATTGAGAATTACGTACTACATATGCTTAAGACTAGTAAGGAGACGTCCACTCATTAAACAAATAAAACGAAAAAAAAGTTCACACGTACACATGCACACACGAACAGTAGTACACAAAAGAAAGCCTGCACACACGCTCATAGAGAGAGAGAGAGAGAGAGAGAGAGAGAGAGAGACGGTGCAGGATTCACGCGCTATCAGCACCTATACAAACTCATAGGTGAAGTACGTGCATGAACATACACACTCGGGGAGAGAGAGAGAGAGAGAGAGAGAGAGAGAGAGAGAGAGAGAGAAGGGGTGGGGGCGGTGGAGTTAGGGACAGGAGGGACCGAGCAGCTGTTTACAAAAATTAAAGGTGCAAAAGCATCTGGAGTGATTGCAGGTCTGCAGGTTAGGGACAGGAGAAGATAAGCGAATGATAAAAAGATTTCCCTGAATTTTTTCCCTAAATCTCTTCTTAGTTACTCAGAATAGAACGAATGATTGCCGCCAAAGACTTTGGGGTCGGGAATTTCCTTTCAGTCCATTTTTTTCTGTTTATATACAAAGGGATAATGGTTTTAAGTAGAATTGCATCAGAGGGCACAGATTACCCTTCGAGTTGATAGAGCGAGGCATTTTATCGAGGGGGACGAGAAGTGGATAGAGATGAACCTCAAAGATTATTTTTTTCATATATATGTATTCCAGAGCAAAGAATCGTCTAAGGGCAGAGAGAGAGAGAGAGAGAGATAGAGAGAGAGAGAGGAGGCGGAGGGGATAGAGGAGGAAGAGAGAGAAAGTGGATTTAAAGGCAAATAGAAAGAGGAAAAACTAGTTTTTTTTCTCAATTTTATCAAGTCTAGTGGTTAACCCTCAACAGACAGGCCTTTGATCATACTGGCAATCCTTTTCTTCCTTTTTTGATTTGTGTAGGAGGAAGGGGAACGGGTTTTATTATTTATCGATTATTTTATTTCCATTGACTTGTGTTTTTATGTACTATACCAGTTGTTTCAGTAAATATATCCAGGAGATCAAGTCCGTGTGCGCGCCCATAATTGGACTCCCGTCTCAAGACCTGTTTTCTGTCCAAGAACTTGAAATATATCCTTTAGATTTTTCCGGGTTGCATTAGCTTTCCCTTTCGACTTTTAAAAGTGAAAAAAGTTCATTCTCGTTAGTGGGTGTCACACTTATAATTATAGTTAGAGTATCTAGTGAAGATCAAGCAACAGAAATATATGTATAGGCCTAATGCATTAGTCAGTGCCGTATGTTTATATGGGGAAGACTTGTACGGCAACAGTTATCTTGAACACCACTTAAGTGAAGTAAGTAATATAAAAAAAAAAAAAATACTGGCACGTAGCAAACGCCTCTTTTTATACGAATATTTACGTTGATATATTTTACGTTGAAATGCAGTATATCTCAGATTTGCTTTGGGATCTATTTTAAACGTGAACGTGGCATGAACTCCCATTCCTTCTATTTAACAAATAAGAAATAGATAAAGCAGTTCAAGGGAAGGCTACATGTACTTTACATTTTAATATCCATCTTATACAAGCTTGATTGTTATCGCCACTGAATTGAAGCACAATAGGTTTGAAGTTTGCATTTCCCGATAAATTTTATTAAACGGAAATAGTACAGCCAGAATGTACTTACAAAAAAAAATTGTATATATATTATATTGTATGTGTATATATATATATATATATATATATAATTATATATATATATATAACTAAATATATACATAATAGACTATGTATATATATATATATATGTGTGTGTATATGTGTGTGTGTATGTATATATAACTATAAATGAAATAACATACAAAATAGATTATGTAATGGTCGCTGGTGTTTCGCTGAAGCGGCCCGAGGTGAAGGGTGGTCGAGGTGACAGGGTCAGTCGACCGTCGACAAAGAACCAATTCACTTCTTTCGTCGAACTCTTCATTCTAATCATGGAAAATATATTGAGCAACCTGAAGGTATTTCATGACTTTCAAGTCAGCAGCCAATATGGGCTTGTTTCATATGAATAGGTTTCATCTACTGAATAATAACAATAATAATAATAACAATAATAATAATAATATAATATTGTGTATAGTCAGTGAGGTGTGTAGTCTGAGTTAGGATAACAGAAAACGGGATTTTTTTCTCTGAGGACTCTAAATAAAGAGTAAAATTAAATAAAGAGTAAAATGAACTGTGCTTCTTAGCACATTGAATCATTGAGAAATTCAAATATAAACACAAAATCCAAAAAATGTCCGTACGTTTTATATTGCTTATCGAAAACACTAGGGCTAGTCTACAACGAACTCTTCCAAGATGTGACAGAGGTAGTTGCCGGCTGTCACCACATTCTGTAACCCTCACGGTAAGTTGGACTGAGTAAAGGTTGTTGAGTATCCTTGCGTGTGATTTCAAGAGATAGAAGTGAGACGCACGACGCGTAATTAGTGTTATAATATCGTTAAGTGTTTGTGACAATTAAAGTATTAATTTGATGCCTTTGCGGTATTGCCCATCTAGACCATACCTGGTGAGTTTATATAGCGTGGTGTATTATAGTTTCCTTCTGGTTTATCATTGTAGAAGCTTGAAGTGGTGTAGGTTCAGCGTAAAACTTTTAACTTCACTGGCTAACTGATCTATCAGGAAATGATCCCGTGTAGTTATATCAATATTTATTATTCAGATATATGATTATAGCTTTTAAAAAATTGTTTAGGTGTAGTCCTAATCTGTTTTCAGCGAAAATCCCATCTTGCCAAACGTCTATCTTTGGCCAGTTTTAAGATACTTTTCCCCATTGACATATAGTGTTGTTGACATTCTCGATATTGTACAGGTTTAGGAAAATGCATGTTTCTCTTATGTTTTACTTTATTACTTACAGTGTAAATTTGAGCTTGGAAACCGCTCCCCCCTCCACTGGTCTGCTCGTAGCATAAGCCTAGACCTATCTGGCACCGCGGCGGTTTCTAGATCTAGTTCCTGCATTAAAGCCACATTACTTCTGTAGGAACCGTGTATGTGGCCTCAAATTTATCCAAATTTTGGAGGGCTAGGTTACATTTTAAAAGGACTTCATGAAAATATATCTAGGTTAAGCAAATGTAAGGGAAACTAAGTGTAAGATACAATGTTATGTGAATGTTAGTATACAGTAGGCCTAGCATCTCAGGCTAGCAGCAAAGACCCTGTAAGTTCACTAAGTCTGCGCGCCCCCAAAAACCTTCCCATTACATTTGGGGGTTATTTAATTTCCAGATGTTTTGTTTTTGTTTTATGAATAAGTAAAAGTTTTCTTGCCCAAATCATTTCAATGGAAGTTTTTGAATTTTTAATTGTCTCGTATTTCCAGATAGTGGTTATCAATTATCCCAAAAGTTACAGTAAATTTATAATATTAGACCTTGCTCCTTTTGGAGGTAAAATTCATGGTGTCCTGACGGTTTTCTATTGTTTCTAACGAACCTGACCTTCAAAACCGTTAGAAATTATTCGCTTTTTAATTAACACCCCTTCCCCACGACGCCAGTCTAGGGGCACCCTGGTGGAAATCGAGTTCTCGGTTGGGGGAAGCATAGAAAACGAGTTATTTAGCCTATGGCGGTTTTTAAAGTCAGCTGCGTTCAAAACTTGAAAAGACAGTAAATTTTTTACTGTAAACCATAATCATATGTAGTTAAAAATATTTTATTTTCTTATGATGATGTGTTGATGATTTGGATGTACTAAACTTCTCTCATCCCAGAGAGGGAAATAAAGGATTTTAAGTGGAGGAAAGTACAAGAGAGTTAAATACAAAGATGTATTCTAAGGTTTAGTTTAGAGTTTAACATCACGCACTTGGCAATTGAGGACCTGTTGACCTAGGTTATGTTTTTTGGCCCCAAGTAAGGACCCAACACCCGAGTATACAGTATGTGAGATATTATGATACATGTCATGATTTTTTTCAGTTAGTTTTTTTAATTAGTTTTTTGACTGGAGACTAAGAAAGACGAACATTAGCTTCTATGACCTTTTGCAATTTAATATCATAAGAGCTGTATACTTCAAATTTGCTAATGAGTAATTACTTTGTGGTGCAGCTTGTTGAAGGGATACGTATATGATTTAGGCAACAGATCAAGTTTAGGATTTACACAAACTGTATTTGAAGTATCATTGTGTCTAAATTTAGAATGATAAGAGTACAGTTTAAATATTAAAGCAGCTCTATAGTAATTCAACCAAGCTTCGTCCCCTAATTAAAAAAAAAAAAAATCCCAAATCCCAGTAGGTCAAATATTGAATACTACAGTGGATAGCGATCAGCCCTCCTGTCAACTCTTGTAAGGTACTTTAGTCTGTGTGCTGTAGTTTAATGTAAAATACAGGTTAGGCACTCATTGAATAACAAATCTTCCTTGTCTTTTAAAAATTTAGTAAAGCCTTGTAAAATACACATTACAAACTGTACTTTTTTGGCAACATTGTTGTGCAGTATTTAAAATTCTAATATACAAAGATGTCCATGCATGCAAAAATGAGTCTGGTGAAAAATTATTATATTCTGGGAAGGAATGATAGCAAGTAATTACTTTTTGCAATTGTTAAAGGCTCTGTGCAGAGCA
Source organism: Macrobrachium rosenbergii (assembly GCF_040412425.1). Lineage (NCBI taxonomy): Eukaryota > Metazoa > Arthropoda > Malacostraca > Decapoda > Palaemonidae > Macrobrachium > Macrobrachium rosenbergii. The sequence continues at coordinate 51,145,179 of NC_089741.1, forward strand.
CAATGACAGGTTTGACAAAAAAAAAAAAACTCCAAAACCAGTGTCAAGGTTAAAAACTCGTATTTTTTATGAGAACTTTCAGGTGGGTTCCCAGAGCTCTTTATCACTAGTCATAAAAATGCCTCAGTTGTACTGAACCACTCTGTTCTGCAGGTTCTTTAATACAGAAAAGGAACGGGACTGAAATGACTGGCAGAAATTGAGACAAACAAAGGAGGAAGGTGCATAAAATCACAAGTAACCTTAAAACTAATTTATTGTTAACAAAATTTACATGTCTATTTTTACAAACGGGTCGGTAGCTAAACAAAGTTATTCTAAATGAAACATTCACAAGTCAAAACAACATAACAGCCAGTAATTATAAAAAAGTCAGCGCAAGCAATAAACATATCACATGAAATCACATGAAAAATACGTTTACTACATTTCACAGATTCAGTGCATAAAATACAAAATCAAGTCAGTAAACTTGAACATGAGTCAAATCAATAAACCAAAAATGTGAGCGAGTCAGTAATAAACTAAAACAAATCAGAAATACCATGAACAGCAACAATAATACATTACAATTGAGAGTCGGTGAATAAATTAAATCAAAAGCAAAAACAACCTGTCCTTATTTAATAATTACAAGTATTAAAGTGAGAACTTTGTCACAATAATTACGTTAATGCCCAACAAAAGAAACAGCTGGGTCAAATACAACCGGAGCAGGGTTTAAACATTATGAGGTGAGCTTCCAAAAACAATTTGGCGAGAACCGAAACAGTGAGCTTCCAAAACTGCTGGACTACTTGGACGGTCACACTCACAAAGGACGAGTGTCGCACTCCAGGACGAGGTCACGCAAACATACAAACTTGGTTATGTCGTCGAGACAGCCCGCTGCCACCAGGGATGAATCTGCGCAAAACAGACGAGGAGGTCAATAAGTATGTAATACACCGTCGCTCAGTTACTGACGTCTCAGTATAACATCCTATACTGATTCAAGAAGCTGCTCCGATACTGTTCATCGGCTAACTCCGTTACGGGCTCTTTCTGCTAACCGATACTGGCTGAAGCCGTTACAGCGAGACGCGACAGACGACAACTCACCTTGAAAAAATAAACAGGTGAATAGGTAAAGCAACCGAGCCAAAGGAAATAATCGGAGAGCGATCGTTCCAACAAAGCATCTGCCAGAACCTGACTCAATGAGGATAAAATTTTAGCAGTGCCGTATAGTAAAACCCTGTAATGCATTTACAAAAACCAACATAGTATGTGATACAATAATGATGCAATAACAACTAAAAAGTTTAAATTGTGTGGATATACACACAGACATACGCTGAATGATGCCGTTTTGATGGTGCTGTTAGTGAAATAAATGAAGTATCCCACGGCATTATAGGATCACCTGAAGCCCAGCATCCTTTACCTATTCTCTTTACTTTGGGCAATGTTTTTTAGAGTTTTCCTTCATTGCTTATTGAACATTGGTCAAAGGCTGAAAGCATTAATTAGAGGTTTCTTAGCTTGTGGGTGACATTTTGACATATGGCTTAATGCTTTTGGAGTAAATTACTTTTATTATCTTGATATTTCTAGACTTCCAAATTTTTATGAATATAGAAAAAATATCTTCTAAACGTTTGGGTACATGTACCCGTCAGTATTTGCTTTGGGTGTATATAAACTTGACATTCCTTGTATGGAGTACTGTAGTCCACATTTTGCATCCCCATGTTAGGGAAAGCTCACCTTTCACCAGTCTACTTGATGGCCTTATTATTAGCCATAACATACAATCCTTGTTTCTAGTTCAAACTTGGTTAGTGCTGTTTTATTGGCACCTTTCTGTATCTTTGCTACAGAGATGTAATACTGCTGAATAGTTGAGCATACATACATTATTCTATTGTACACTCTGGCCCAGGATAGGTTAGGTCAGGACGAAACCCTGTTTAATCATGTCTTTAGCTCGCTTTTAAGCAGGCTGCAACCTCTTACATAACCAGGATATGTATATGGGCATTGATATTCAGCTATTGACATCACTTACTTCGCAGTCCTAGATTTGGGATACATTTCAGATTTCACATTCTCGTACATATTAAAATGATCAGGAGACACGGCAGTACATAATTGTAAGCAGATCACTTGCTATACCTCCTGTACATTACATGGGCGCTGTTTTTCATGTGGGTATTCTCACTTCCTAAAGTACATCAGTTGTAGAGTATATGCACTGTAATTCGTATGGGTTCATTATGACTATTCTGTGTGTGTTTGACACAACAGCATGTCTGGGAGAGTATTTTCCTATGTTGTCAATCTACTGTACGTTAAAATTATGAACTTTGTCATCAGTCATTTTAATTAGTTCCTCCTACCATTGGCTTGGAAAGTGTGTAACCATGTAAAAACTGTTTTGTGTAATTTGGGTGGTTAGTGTTATTTTCTGTACAGGCGCAATGATTATAGTTTAATATAGAAAGAATAATGTTATTGTATGGATTTTCCGATTAACTTTAATTTTTAACCAAGAGGATGCAAACTTCTTTTACACAGGCCAGATTCATGAATATATAACACAAACAGCAGTGACAAGGAAACGGTAAAATTTCTTAAATAGTAAAACTGTATTTTGGGGGGTGGGGGGATTTTTAGTTATTTATATGATAATTGCTGTAAATCACGAGATTAACTGTGAATAATAATATAATTTCCAATTTTCGTTTCAGGTAAGTGAATGCAGAATGCTGATTGTGCTGAATCCTGAAGGTAATTCTGTTTTGCTTGTTTGATAAGCTACTTGACATTTAAGAGAGTAGCTAAATTTTAAATGACATTTACACTCGGCAGAACGTGGTGTAACCTCATACTTTGGGATTGATTTTTTTGTTTTTGTTTTGTCAGGAATTGGAATGTTCTTAGTTATAATCCATACTGCTTTTATCAAGATGGTAAATTAAATCTCTAAGTACTGTAGTGTACCTTGTTTGTAATTTTACAGATATATGAACTGCACCTTGCAATTCTGATTCTAGTTGCTTATGTGTTTCTTCACAGTTGATAATGGTGGTCATTTTATGTAGTACTGTACTACTGAACTGTATGCTGCATAAGTTGTGATAAAAGCAGTAGTATTCCCTTATGATGAAAACAGCTTTCAAAACAGCTTTTCACTTCGCCATTCACATTGAATGTGTGGTGGGAGAATAGTGTGAAAGCTGTTGTTAGCTGCTATCGGAAGTGGCCCGACGGATAGTTACGGCCAATCGCCTGGTCGTATTTGCTTAGTTTCCTGGACTTTTAAGCAGTCGCTGGCTGAATAATTATCCTGTCTCGGTGTTTGAGATTGTGCTTTCGTGAAAGCTTTAGTTGCGTTGGAAAGTTTTTGTTTTATTGGTCATTGAATCAGACGTTATTTCAGCATGCGTCATTTTAATGGGATCGCTTTCGTCGCGTGTATTGTATATATATATATATATATATATATATATATATATATATATATATATATATATATATATATATATATACTTATATATATTATATATATATATATATATATTATATATATATATTATATATATATATTATATATATATATATATTATATATATATATATATATATATATATATATATATATATATATATATATATATATATATATGTGTGTGTGTGTGTGTGTGTGTGTGTGTGTGTATGTATGTATGTACACAAATATGCATACTTGCATATATGTGTGTATGTGTATGTATATATATTTATACGTACATACATACACACACACATATCTATATATTATACATACATACATACAGTATATATACGTATTTCTGGAGTAAGCTTCGGGGAATGAATACAGCACTTCGTAGTGTTCCATTTAAACACTAGTTGAAAGATTTCTTAATCCATCTGTTGGTCGTGGAGTGTACCAGGAAATTTTGTAAGACAGACTTTTACAAAAATATCAAGTATGGGTTCCCAAATATTTACTTTTGTACTTAATCATTTTACGTTCTCAGAATTCAGAACTGAGCTAATTTGTTCTGTTGTAAAAAGTGCAAACAAACTCGACTTTTCCTCTCTTGTTAAGCCTGAGGGTTGGGAATAGTTTTAGATTTAACACACGTATATTTAAATGACTTCTCAAGTGTTTTTGGGCGCGATTATATAATATACAAAGCTGTGAATTTCGAAAAATGGAGTGGAAAAATAATGCAAACGACAAAGCTGTAAGATGACTTTCGTAGAAATGAACGCTTATTTTAACACTTGACAGTCCCCGTCCCCACACCATACACACATTTTATATAGAGGAAAATAATTTTAATATGTCTTGGGATTTGTAAAAATTTACAAGGTGGTGTATGATGGAAGACATTCTCTCTCTCTCTCTCTCTCTCTCTCTCTCTCTCTCTCTCTCTCTCTCTCTCTCTCTCTCTCTCTCTTCATATACATACATACATACATACATACATACATACATACATACATACATACATACATACATACATACATATATATATATATATATATATATATATATATATATATATATATATATATATATATATATATATATATATAATATTTCCTGTGTATACAGTTTTATATTGCTGAGGGTAGGTAATCAATCAGCATTTTTATACGGAAATTGGTCTTGCCGTTTTTTTTCTAATTCATCTTTTCATCAGTTATCCCTAACAATTTGTAACGCACTCTTTCTGAGGGATTACTCGCATACGTTACTTTAGCTTGACTTCTTGTAAATTTTAAAACTGAATTTAAAATTGTTTTTATTAACCAAGACAGTCGTTGGGATCAGAGTGGACGTCATAAATTTCGACAAAGGTTATTTGGACAAAGTCAAAGTAGGAGCTAGAAAGGTATTTTTTGTCGTGACCTCTCATTCCAATGCTTTCGTTACAGAAGCTCAGTCTTGGCAGAAAAATTGGTTAGAACTAAGCAGAGCTTAGTGGAATATAGGGGAATGGCTTTGGCTTACCGCTTGTCTCATATTGTCTCACACTATATCTTCGTCATCACTAAATATATGGGATAAACCTTCAGCATTATTTATGCTCACACTAAGTTACTGGAACTTGAGACGTGCATGGCCCTAAGCAGAGCAACAGTATTTGTATAATTTCAGACCACGGGAAAATATAAGGCGAAATTTTGCCACTGTCTTAACTTCATAATGCAGGAATTGTACAAGATCATACTTGGCACATAAGTGGCTTGAAACCAGAGCCAGTGTCACTTGTACAGTATATATAGAGCCAGTGCCATGGAGAAGACAAAGAAAATTCTTAAGTCGTGGCTTTAAGTGCCTAGCACCACTCCCTTAGTCATTACTGAGTGTATTGCTGTGTATGTATGAAATATTTGTGTTCAGGCGATTTATCGTGGGTACAGCTCCTCTGTTAGGCCCGAGTTCGAGTCTCCGGCCGGCCGATGAAGAATTAGAGGAATTTATTTCTGGTGATAGAAATTCATTTCTCGCTATAATGTGGTTCGGATTCCACAATAAGCTGCAGGTCAAGTTGCTAGATAACCAGCTGGTTCTTAGCCAAGTAAAATAAGTCTAATCCTTCGGGCTAGCCCTAGGAGAGCTGTTAATCAGCTCAGTGGTCTGGTTAAACTAAGGTATACTTAACTTATCGTGGGTGCATACTCATATTTTCTCTTTCTCATTTTTACATATAGACATTCTGTTTTGCAAGTTATCGGTTTCGAGGCGTGAATGTTTTTGAACAATAATAGTAACTTAGGTTGCAAATGATTACCCTGTTACGTTACAGAGAGTCTGCCGAAGGAATCGGACTCAAGGTCATTTATAATGCAGGAATTCAACGAGCACATAATTTTGCGAGGTTTAGTCTCTCAAGGATAGTTGAAACTATTTTCGCCTTGTTATCGGATGGACATTTCGCTGTACATAGATTTGAATGCGTTGCTGGTTTCAGATAACTTGTGGCGTATATTTTCCAAATATACTCCAGATACTCAAGTATAGTAGTTCTGTATGTGTTAATGAATTGTGTTACTGATTTCTGAGCCTCGAATATTGAATAATACAGAAACATTTTAAACTCGAATGTTTCTAATATATAAAGCATTTAGGCAATATTTCCTTTTGATAAACCATTAACAGTTTTCATAGTTAAATTTTTAAGGTTTAGTTTACTTTTGATAAACCATTAACAGTTTTCATAGTTACATTTTTAAGGTTTAGTTTACTGTGAAGTTCTCGTAATTACACGATGTTCGTAAAAACATTTTTAGTATTTTTTTCTTCTCTAATCACTGTTCTTTCACCGTCTTGGAAATCCACGGTTAATGTGCTGTAAAGCCCAGCTGCACATTTTGCCTAGATTTTTCCTCTTTATTCCCAGCTTACCTTAGACCCAAATAATCTGCCTCTAGTTTGCCCTGCCAGGCCTGTTGTTTGTTGATTTTGGAAGACATTATTTGCTTTATATATTATTAAAGTACAAATCTCGAAGGACATTAGTTTTAAAACGCCGTTCGTTCTTTAGATTAAACACTTTCCTCTACTTTTCTGGTTTTAATCAACTGCACTCCTTTCGTAATTCTGAAATAATTGTGCGAAGAGTAGCAGCAATCCTTTCTGTTTAGGATGTAATTGTTTTTCTACTGGGTTTTTGTGTGTCATTGATAAATTATTTACTACCCGGTTTGAAGGTAGAGGTTACACATGTCTGTGTTCGCTAGATGTTCAGTTTGCGATTAAATTTAGGTTGACGATTTTTCAGTCTGACAGGTCATTTTTAAAACACCAGATTTTCAGATTTATGTCAACGTAAAAATGTGATAGTTTTACTTATTTTGTCACTCGAAGTATCGCCTTTGTCAGTATGGATAAATATGTTACATATTTGTTTAACGAAACTTTTGGTAATATATATCAAAGTAATACATACATAGATACATACATACATACACAAACACACACACACACATACATTATATACATATATGTATATCTTGCTTGTTTAAATAACTATATATCGGCATAGATGTACATAGGAAATAAATTATTTGTAATGTAAATGCATGATGGATACTTTTCATGAGCATTCTATTTACGAGACAACACATACTACGTACTAAGAATTACCGTAAAATTTACAACTAATCATATCAGACTGGCGTATGATGACAGCTCACGGAAGTTTAGCCTCTGCCTGATTTTGTTGATTATTAGTACGGCAGTACAAGACCGAGCTTATTTGATAATTTTATTGCCAGTGGCCTGTCGTTTTAGCATAACTTTATTTCAGATTGCTTGTAAATGCTCCTGATGTCTCCTTTCACTGCTTTATGTTGCGAAACACTTCACTACTGCACTCTCTCTCTCTCTCTCTCTCTCTCTCTCTCTCTCTCTCTCTCTCTGTTTATGTGTGTGTGTGTGTGCATTATAGTGCAGATCCTGATTAGATACTTTAATTGAAAAATGAGAAATCGTTAAATTTCTCTCTCTCTCTCTCTCTCTCTCTCTCTCTCTCTCTCTCTCTCTCTCAAATACGGGAATTTAAATTACCACAACTAATGAATTTTCAAGTAAAAGCAAAAAAAAAAAAAAAAAAATACGTAGACAACACTGACATAGCAAAGTAAATGATTTCCATCGAACTGAAGGTTGTACGCATCGCTCTTGTATAATTACACTTGGTTAAACAGACCATTTTTTTTTTCTTGTGACTTTGCATTACGTTAGTGTTTTAAAAGACCGACTAGCTTTGCAGCCAATGCGCATTCAGTGTATTTATAGTCTTGTATCGTGTTGCCAGATGATATCACGGACGTAAACAGGAAATGGGTGCCATCTTTGAATAAACAAACAGTCTGGGAAAGAAAGAAAACGAACAATTTCAGGGTACAGGTAAACAGATTTGGGTGCTACTTTGGCTTGTTATTTTACTCCGAGGTGCTAGTACTAAACATGGCGGAAGCTCCTTGGGACGCCGTGTTTGGTACTAGCCCATCGGGGATCAAAGTGTTATATACACGCTTTTCTATGTTGCCTGGTTAACAAATTATATATTAATAAACGATATCTTCGTGCTGCCGTCTACTTGACATATACCATACGGTGTTTAGTACTAGCACCTTGGACGCAGCCAAAGTAGCACCCAAATTTGTTTATCTACAAATAGATTTTCTTATAATTTTTCAGAATAATTGTTTGTGACCAAGGAAAAGTATTTCTGCGCCCTAGTCACAATGGAACAATAATGTGTGCGAATTACCCGCTCTGGTGATTAGGGAAGATGTTGGGAATAGTTCTATGGCAGTTGACATGTCCGGTGTTGCCGCCTTTGGGGTCGATGCTTTGTTAGTGTTCGGAGGGATTATCTGTAGCCTTAAGTCTCGCTCCAATATCCGTTAATACTTTGTATTTCTTGGAACTGCGGATTTGCGAGTACATAAAGCAGACAGGATTTCTTTCTTTTTTCTGGATTTAGTTTTATTCAAGGATTACTTTTTTTTTATCTTATTCAAACGCCTATTGTTTAGTTTTTTCACTGTAAATTTATGTGGTTTAGGAACTGTTTAGTTTTTGTTTAGGTATTTCACTGCATGGTAATGTGTGTCCTATGCCCAAAATTGATGTATCATAGAGAGAGAGAGAGAGAGAGAGAGAGAGAGAGAGAGAGATGAGAATGCTAGCGTTCTTGATATAGTGATACATTCTTTTCCAAACAAAGACTAGTGATTCTGGCAACATAAAGCTCATAGCTCAAGCATGACTAAAAATAACAGGAAAAAGGTTACTCCAAGATAGCTCACATCACCTGACGCCTACAAACGTAATAAATATTACTTTATATTTCCAACTGTGTTTATAAGCTAGTAGCTGCCCTTCTTCCATACCGTACGTTTTAACGCGCCTGTATTCATCTAGGCTAAATGAATATCCGATTCTTATACTGTAAGTGTATCCCGAGTCTCTCTCTCTCTCTCTCTCTCTCTTCCGTATACTCACACACACACACACACACACACACACACACACACACACACACACACACACACACCTCACACACTTCACACTTTCAACCATCTTATACCCCGCTCCTGCATACGGGTGAATGGCTCCCTTGGAGGAAATTTCCTCCAAGATAGCTCCAGAGGTTAACAATGCCAGTTTTCAGTAACGTTTTCCTTTTTGCTCATGAGCTTGCTACCCTCATCTCTCTTCACCCCGGATGCGACCCACAGCAGGTGACTAGCCAGAGAGACACTAATTCTTTAGTAGGTCTAGCCAGAGAGAGACTAATTCACTACGCAGGTCTATGGTGGCGCAATGGACTTTAAACGGGAAAGGTAGACAAGGCGTTTCCTTCCCATAGGATTATTTACGGGTTTTGCTGGTTTGTGAGGAGTTTTGTAACCGCTGGGTCAGGAGTCAAGGAGATCATATATATACATATTACACACACACACACACCCACACCCACACACACACACACACACACACACACACACACACACACACACACACACACACACATACATATATATATATATATATATATATATATATATATATATATATATATATATATATATATATATATATATATATATATATATATATATATATATATATATATATATATATATGAGAGAGAGAGAGAGAGAGAGAGAGAGAGAGAGAGAGAGAGAGAAATAATTGCAAGGAAAAGTATAAAGTATGTGAGAAGACAAAGCACGAGATTACTCTGGCATTCATTTAAGTGCAATAGAAAACAAGTGGCACTAATTAACAACATGGAAACCAGTCGAGGAAATATTAAATAGTTTGCACCAGGTGGTGGATTCGCCTAAATCTATGAGAGGTGTCAACCTTTCAATCCACACGAAACCTTCCTCACCCGGCCAGCTTTTTACAGTTAAAAAGAAAGAGAGCTATAATCAATAAAAGCGGGGACAAAGATAGACAACATATAAATATATAGGAGGTATGATCAATTACATACAAAATTCGTCTCTTTTATCAGTATACTTTACTGTTCCGGATTTTAATAACCTTGAGGGTTAAGTAGTGGCAGCAGGAAAGAGCTTATAAATAATATATATATATATATATATATATATATATATATATATATATTTATATTATATATTATATATATTATATATATATATATATATATATATATATATATATATATATATATATATATATATATATATATATATAATTTAAATATATAAATATATGTATATAAATACAAATATAAATATATATATAAATATGTATATATATATATATATATATATATATATATATATATATATATATATATATATTACTTTCCTGTCCACCGCTCTTTCATGACTTAAATTTTTGGAATTTTGTTTGGTCCTTTACTCCATTGTATTTCTTAAGAGTATTTGTACTAACTTTAAAGAAAGCGTGACTGCAACAATCCTTTTGTATTCGGAATCAGTTTGTCCTCACGACTCGATTTACTCCCAGGAAGGACCACGAATTGCCCGGCTGGGGCCACTGACAAATTCGCACATTTATCATTACACATATCTCGGAATATTTTCTTCTCTGGTTGAGAAGGAAAAAGGGTAAACATTTCGCAGCATTTTTCTTCGCGTTGCCCTGGAATTCAGTTTCGGATTAGCACTTCCCTTTTGTGTTCAGTTTGCTGAATTGTCTTCGTTTCGTCTTCGGTCTGTCCTCACCCAGCGTGTGACGTAATGACCTCCTCAAGGGCGACACCTGCGCTCAAGTGCCGCCGCCGCCGCCGCCGGCTGGAGACGGCCCGGGGATTTTTTTTATTTATTTCTTTTTTCAGCATGGAGAGAGTAGCGCCACAAAGGACATCTATGCACTTGGGAAAATTTCATTTCCATACCCTCTTAGAATAAATGAGAGTGGTTTTCTGTCGGACTGAAAATGTCTAACTTGTGTTTTAGACGATTTAAGCTGTTTGTGAGGTTTTTTCCAGGTGTTTCAATTTAAGGTATCTTCGGGAAAATACTTATTTCGGTTTTTATTTCCAAAGACGAAACTAGGCAAAGGTACTTGTAGTTGTGTTGTTGTACCGCCCCGCCCCTCTCTCTCTCTCTCTCTCTCTCTCTCTCTCTCTCTCTCTCTCTCTCTCTCTCTCTCTCTCTCTCTCTCTCTGCGCCCATAGTGTTTATCCATGTGCTTCTGAATGTGCACCTCTGACGCTGTAAATTGACACAATTTTAACCCCTCTGCGTCCTTTTCGTAAAGCCTTTCTTTCGCTCTCCTCCATCGAAAACGAGATTATCAACATATATAATAAGCATTTGAAGACCGGCAAAAAAGGGAGGAGCTTCAATTCTACCGGACTAATTACGGAAATTTAGCACCTGTGGTGGTTCCGCTAAATACCTCTCTCCGGCATCCAAGGTTTATGGCAATGGGCCCAGCTGTCGAGATGGTTGGCGCGCGGGAAGGGGAAGAGTGAGATAAAAAAAAAAATAAGAGGGGGAAGGGTAAAGGAGAGATAAAAGGAATGGGGTGGGAGGGAGGAGTGGGGAGGGGGTGGAAGGGGAAGCGTGGATTGATCGGATAAGCAAAGATAGTAGTGGGTGTGATGAAAAGTAAGAAAAGGAACTAGGGAAAGATGTACTAGTTGGTGTATTTGTGGAATCCATTGTTCGAGTGGTTGGTAGTGGCACCCATGGCCATAATGTTATATTATCATGGTAAAAGTCCCTTGGGAATGTAGAATTACGGAATTTGTGGGAGTTTGTTGTTTTGGATAAAAAAAGATGTGTATAGCATCGAAAAAGTTTTATTTTTTTTTATTTCCATAATAGGTATGACACTTTGCAAGGAATGTTCTCTTAAGGTTTGGTTTCTCGTCGTTATATGAAATCTTAGATTTGTAAATATTAACTGAAGGCGTTACAATAGTTATTTGCAGAAAGGAATGAACAATTTTTTTTTTCGAAGGAAGACTTAATAATAAAGTATACCTTTGAGTTTTTTATACTCTTACAGTGATAACTGCATGTGTATTCATTCATTTAGAAACATTTCTTATAAATAACTTCTGGCTACAATGATTGTTCTTTTAGCTAGCTCGGAAATGTTCAGACATTTTCATATTCTGTATGTTGTATATAATGGTATTCCCACTTGATGACCTCATAAAGAACTTCAGAGAAAAGGAAAGTGAGAACAAAGGATAGAAGGATTTGGTACTAGTTTATCTCTGTTATAAGGTGAAGCGAGTGAATCTAGTCTAAAGCAGTATTATGTGTTTTTAAACCAGTTATAAGTTTTTATGGTTACCCAGTTCTAGGTAAACTTTTGCAAATATTTGTTTAGCTGTAATTAAGAAATCGGCGTGAGATGGTTAGCTAAAATTAAGAAGTCGGCGTGATATGGTTAGCTAAAATTAAGAAGTCGGCGTGATATGGTTAGTTAAAATTAAGAAGCCGGCGTGATACGGTTAACTAAAATTAAGACGCCGGCGTGATATGGTTAACTAATATTAAGAAGCTGGCGTGATATGGTTAGCTAAAATTAAGAAGCCGGGGTGATATGGGTAGCTAAAATAAGAGGTCGGCGTGATATGGTTAGCTAAAATTAAGAAGTCGGCGTGATATGGTTAGCTAAAATTAAGAAGTTGGCGTGATATGGTTAGCTAACATTAATAAGTCGGCACGATATGGTTAGCTAAAATTAAGAAGCCAGCATGATATGGTTAGCTAAAATTAAGAAGCCGGCGTGACACGGTTAGGTAAAATTAAGAAGCCGGCGTGATGTGGTTAGCTAAAATTAAGAAGCCGGCGTGGTATGATTAGTTGGCGTGATATGGTTAGATAAAATTAAGACATCAGGGTGATATGGTTAGCTGAAATTAAGAAGTCAGCTTGATATGGTTAGATAAAATTAAGAAGTTGGCGTGATATGGTTAACTAAAATTAAGGAGTTGGCGTGATATGGTTAGCTAAAATTAAGAAGTCGGCGTGATATGGTTAGCTAAAATTAAGAAGTCGGCGTGATATGGTTAGTTAAAATTAAGAAGCCGGCGTGATATGGTTAGCTAAAATTAAGAAGCCGGCATGATATGGTTAACAAAAATTAAGAAGTTAGCATGATATGGATAACTAAAATTAAGAAGTCGGCGTGACACGGCTAGCTAAAATAAAGAAGCTGGCGTGATATGGTTAGCTAATATTAAGAAGCCGGCGTGATATGGTTAGCTAAAATTAAGAAGTCGGCGTGATATGTTTAGCTAAAATTAAGCCGGCGTGATATGGTTAGCTAAAATTAAGAAGTCGCCGTGATATGGTTAGCTAAAATTAAGAAGTTGGTGTGATATGGTTAGTTAAAATTAAGAAGCCAGCGTGATATGGTTAGCTAAAATTAAGAAGCTGGCGTTGTATGGTTAGCTAAAATTAAGAAGCTGGCGTTATATGGTTAGCTAAAATTAAGAAGCATGCGTTATATGGTTAGCTAAAATTAAGAAGCCGGCATGATGTGGTTAGCTAAAATTAAGAACCTGGCGTGGTATGGTTAGTTGGCGTGGTATGGTTAGATAAAATTAAGACATCGGCGTGGTATGGTTAGCTAAAATTAAGAAGTCGGCTTGGTATGGTTAGATAAAATTAAGAAGTTGGCGTGATATGGTTAACTAAAATTAAGAAGTTGGCGTGATGTGGTTTGCTAAAATTAAGGAGCTGGCGTGATATGGTTAACTAAAATTAAGAAGTCAGCTTGAAATGGTTAGATAAAATTAAGAAGTTGTCGTGATATGGTTAAATAAAGTTAAGAAGTCGGCGTGATATGTTTTGCTAAAATTAAGAAGCCGGCGTGATATGGTTCGCTAAAATTAAGAAGCTGGCGTGATATGGTTAACTAAAATTAAGAAGTCGGCGTTGTATGGTTAACTAAAATCAAGAAGTCGGCGTGATATGGTTTGCTAAAATTAAGAAGCCGGCATGATATGTTAGCTGAAATTAAGAAGTTGGCGTAATATGGTTAACTAAAATTAAGAAGTCGGCGTGATGTGGTTAACTAGAATTAAGAAGTTGGCGTGATATGTATAGCTAAAATTAAGAAGCTGACATGATTTGTTAGCTAAAATTAAGAAGTCGGCGTGATATGTTTGGCTACAATTAAGAAGTTGGCGTGATATGGTTAGCTAACATTAAGAGGTCGGCATGATATGGTTAGCTAACATTAAGAAGTCAGCGTTATGTGTTTAGCTAAAATTAAGAAGCCGGCATGATATGGTTAGCTAAAATTAAAAAAATTGGCATGGTATGGTTAGCTAAAATTAAGAAGTTGGCATGATATGGTTAACTAAAATGAAAAAGTCGACATGATATAATGCACTAAAATTAAGAAGCCGGCGTGATACAGTTAGCTAAAATTAAGAAACCAACGTGATATGGTTGGCTAAAATTAGGAATTCGGCTTGGTATGATTAGCTAAAATTAAGAAGCTGGCGTGATATGTTTAGCTAAAGTTAAGAAACCGCGGCGTGATATGGTTAGCTAAAATTAAGAAGCCGGCATGATATGGTTAGCTAATATTAATTAAGAGGCCGGCGTGATATAGTTAGCTCAAATTAAGAAGTCAGCGTGGTATGGTTAGGTAAATTTCAGCCAAACTCGTGATATGGTTGCATTTCAAATTAAAGAAGTCGGCGTGATATGGTTAACTATAATTAAGAAGCCGACGTGGTATGGTTATCTAAAATTAAGAAGTCGGCGTGATATGGTTAACTAAAATTAAGAAGTCGGCGTGATATGGTTAGCTAAAATTAAGAAGTCGGCGTGATATGGTTAGCTAACATTAAGAAGTCGGCGTGATATAGTTAGCTAAAATTAAGAAGTCGACGTGATATAGTTAGCTAAAATTAAGAAGTCGGCGTGATATAGTTAGCTAAAATTAAGAAGTCGGCGTGATACGGTTAACTAAAATTAAGAAGTTGGCGTGATATGGTTAGCTAAAATTAAGAAGCCGGCGTGATATGGTTAGCTAAAATTTAGAAGCCGGCGTGGTATGGTTAACTAAAATTAAGTAGTCGGCGTGACACGGTTAGCTAAAATTAATAGAATTTGAAACAGAATATTCTTGAAATATTCCTCAGATCTTCTGTTATTTATAATTTTAACAACAGTGATATGCCTTTTTAATTAAATCCTAACGAGGAATGTTGGATAAAATGTTATCTTCAGAGAAAGGATAAAAATCCACACTGGGAACTGTACAGGAAGAGCTGTCTTTCAGAGGTAAGAGTTGAAGGGAAGTAGAGAGAGAGAGAGAGAGAGAGAGAGAGAGAGAGAGAGAGAGAGAGGGTATGATGATAGTCCAAGAGTTAAGAACATGGGAGAATGAGTAATTATGGACCTGTTCTTTCTACGTGGGAAAGGGGAGACTTGATAAATGTAGCAAGAGACGAAAAACAATTGCTGATGAGGAATTTAATGAACTTGAGATAACGGGAAGAGGGAAAGGAAACATGAATTATGGGAAAATGAAACTGAATTGGGATAGATGGTGATAATTAAAAGAGAAAAGAATAAACTAAACTTGTGGGGAGCGAGAGATGAAGGAGGAAGACGTATATAATGACAGAAATAGTGACAAGTGAAGATTAGATGAAACATTAATTACTGATCAAATATTAGTTTTTGGCCATAGCAAATTTACTGTTATCCATTTGACCCAGGTATTGGGAAATAAACTCTTCCCCCTCCTCCCCCTCCCCCCAGTACTGCACCTTCTCTCTACCCCTGGGTTGGAGGACGTTTTCTTCCAGACCAACGTACTGTACTTGTAATCGTCTCATTTTGGTGGTATTGTAATTAAGGTGTGGACAAGTCTTGCTCTATTTTCCCTTTCACTCTTTCTTCTCCACTTCCCCCTCAGTCTTTCTTCCTCTTCCCTTTCCCTCTTTCTTCCTCCTGCTGTGGTGTGCAGTCGGGCAGTTCTGAAAGCAATGGCTGCCTGTTTCTGTCTTGAGTTGATGGATGGGCGATTTCTCATGTGTTTGTGGTTCGTTCAGCTGCTAGGTTGATCGATTCGGTGAAACAAAGCGCCTTTTATTGTCACTAATGCTGAATAACTTACCCTGGAGTGCTCCGGCTTTTAAATGTTCAGTTCTCACTGGACATACTGGACGTACTGAGTACATCACATTTATAAGGAGATTTGCAGTTATGTACTTGTTTAAAATACTTTTCTTTTATTGGTCATTGTATTTTCATTAACCCCTTTTCCTGGGCAGCATATGATGAAGTTGGTTGTACTGTAGGTGGATTCATAAGTGAAATAGAGATTAATCTACAATAAATTTTGCTATATGATAAAATACATAATATATTTCTTAAAATAACAGTTGTCAGTGAGTTTCTTTAATATCAAGCTGTCAACACTCTTATGTCGATAGGGATAGGGACTTTCACTTCTGTGACTGTCGACATATTCGAGTATTATAGAATATTTCTAAATCGTATTCCTTGTTATTAAAAGGCCGCAATGTGACTTCTTAATCATGTTTTAAGTTCAAAAGGAAGACGATGTCAGAAACGAATTACATCTCAGAGAGGTACTGATGCTTGTGCTGTTTATACCTATCTTCTTATGCAGATGATGATTTTCATTGCGCATGAACGATATCCAAGACATTTAAACATTTTTTTTTTACAATAGGTGGCATGCTTTATCCATTTTGGGTTCGTTACGGAGAATAAACGTTAATATTTAGATGGTGTTGCTTCTTTCTTGAATAATACTCACCATGTTGCATCGACGAATGTAAATCAGAATTCTTCAGAAGGTCGGTAATTGAACGTAAAATAAATGGAGAATATTCATTGCCTAATTTTCCTGTTTTCATCGATGTACTAAGGCTTCGATTATGAAATGAAAGTACTGCTTTGGGCGTAGATGTAAATTCTTATAGGCCTATATACTACGTAGGCTTACAATTGGAATGGCAAATTGAAGCCGTTTCAATAAAGTAGAAATACCAGCTGAGGAGGGCTATCGGAGACGTAATTATCGATATTAAATTGTTCTGGCAGAGGGCGAACTTACATCACTCTAGTTTCAGAATTGCAAAATACTGGCTCGCCTCATGTTCCAAATTAATTGAAGCCTCAGCTGTGCTTTTCAGATTTAGAAGAAATGTCTGGCATTTGATATTACACATTATTTTCCGGCGTACATTTTTAAAATGAAGAGAGAACACGTGTGCATACTTCGCTTAATCTTGTCAACACGCCGACACCTAATTATCCGAGAGTTCATAGGCATGCCTGTCTTTCGTGGGAATTTAAAACGAACATATTTTGTTCGGGATTTTTCTGGAATTCGATTTGAATGCGCAGCAAACAATATCGTAAATAAAATGGAGGTGTAAATATTTCCTGAAATGAAACTGATTCATATGCAAACTGTCTTTTGAGGCCAAAGACATTCCAAACAGCGCTGACTACCGTTGTAAGAGTGTGAAATAGCCATGGGGTCAATTGTAACGAACACGAACAAGTTTTGATATTTGTTGGCAACCATTTCTGAGCAAATCTCCTTTTGTATATTTGGGATTTGAAGTATCGGGTCATGAAGGATTTGAAAATAAAGCTGCTGTAAAATGAGGCACTTGATTATGCTTGTGATATGCACGTTTGAATCATACTGTCTAAATTTCAGTATAATATATAGCCTGTGTCTTAGCATAATTAGCAGGATTCAAAGTAGCGCCTATGCATTTATTGATCGGACAGGTTTCAAACCTCGATAAATTGCAAGTGGAATAACTTTCCTGAAAGAAATTGTTCTTGTCGTATTATGGTATTTTTAGAAATTAAATAAAAATTTCAAGATTATTATGTAAGTTCTTCCAAATATTTTGTAAGTCTTCCATAATAAGCTGTTTAGTTTACAACATAATAAGGGAGTTTTATCTATTGCAAGTGAAATTTCTACTTTTCATATTTATATTATTTTAGGGTAATTTTCTTTTCCTGGTATACTCTTCTATGCCAAGGTACATTATTGGGTGCATTATTCATGGTTATTATAATGCTCTTTTCACCTTTGTTAGTTTGGAAGTGCGCTTTTACAAGAGGCATAAAAGGTCTTTTTTTTATAGGTGGCCCAAAATGACTGCCAAGCACATAAGAGAGAGGGAATAGCAGCTTTCTTGAATACACTGGCAGCAAAACACCAAATTTTATTTCATTTTTTATGCATTCATAGTAGAGACATCGTCGGACTTAATTTTTTTTTGTTTGCTTTGAATAATTTACGTAGCTGACCACGTGAAGGCTTCCATACCTGGTTCCTTCTCGTGTCCATCAATTTTTATGAATAAAGTTGGCTTTCGTCAGGGGAGAGAAATCCTGTTCATGCGAATGAAAATATTAGTGCGCTAAAAGGGAGGTGGTTTCTCTCTCTCTCTCTCTCTCTCTCTCTCTCTCTCTCCGAGATATACTCCATTACCTTAGTGCTTTTTGTATGTCTGGTTTGATTAGTAATTTAGCCATTTTCTTTAACATTGTCTGTGTCTCGGTTTCAAATATTGTAAGGCCGTTGGTTTAGTAACTGAAATATTTCAATACAAAATTACAACGTTACTAAAAAAAAAATTATGAAATTTTTTTTAAATAGTGTAATTCGGTAGGTTAAGTATATTAGTTTTACCAGACCACTGAGCTGATTAACAGCTCTCTAGGAGCCTGGCCCGAAGGATTAGACTTATTTTACGTGGCTAAGAACCAATTGGTTACTTAGCAACTTGGGACCTACAACTTATTGTGTGGAATCCGGGCCACATGATGGCGAAATGAATTTCTATCACCAAAATAAATTCCTCTAACTCTTCATCAGCCCGGCCATGAGAATTGAACTCCGGCCCCATCGAGAAGATCTGAAGCTCAACCGGTTCGGCCAACAAAGGGCTAATTCGGTAGGTAAATAGCATATATTTAAAGTTGTGAAATTTTACTGTTATTCCCGATACTACTTAATTTAAAACCAATCAGTTATTTTGAATTTTGGTCCAGATTTTAGACATTCAGTTTGAATTTATTTCATGTTTGTATTTCAATTTCCTATTTTACTTCTGTCTTTTCATTTTTATATATTTTGAGTTGGCATTTCGAGTTTGTTTTTATGAAGAGCCATTACGATTTTACGAGAGAGGACGACTGCGACTACCGCCCCCCACGGTCATCTTCACGCGAAGATGTTCCCTTTAAAAAAAATATGGAATCTGATTATGAGCGTCCGTCCGTCGAATGATATTCAGGTCGTTGGATGTGCTTCGAATAGGTTATAAAACCGGGCGAATGGGTTTGCCAGCGCAAGAGTTAACAAAGGAGACTCA
This sequence comes from Macrobrachium rosenbergii, assembly GCF_040412425.1. Taxonomy (NCBI): domain Eukaryota; kingdom Metazoa; phylum Arthropoda; class Malacostraca; order Decapoda; family Palaemonidae; genus Macrobrachium; species Macrobrachium rosenbergii. The sequence continues at coordinate 51,164,557 of NC_089741.1, forward strand.
TCGTTAAACAGGACCCGTTCATTAAATCGCTGAGTATGTCCTGAGTGGGGTAATGGCCGTGTTCAGTGGCGTAATGGCTTTGTTTACGGTCACTTTGCAGAGGTGCGATGAGGGTAGTCACCTTTGTGTTTGTCCGGCTAATAGCTGCACTAAGGGCCTCCTCCCCTCTGCCATCAATCCCCCTGTCCTCTTCCAGTCCAATGAAAGATTATTGCTGCTGCCTTTAGGGTATCTCTCTCTCTCTCTCTCTCTCTCTCTTTGTTTATGATAATGAATCAGCACGAAAGTGCAGGTCCTGATTATCTTAAAAATTTAAAAAGGAGAGATTATTGTCAGATTTTCTCTCTCTCTCTCTCTCTCTCTCTCTCTCTCTCTCTCTCTCTCTCTCTCTCTCTCCCTGTATGATAATGAATCAGCACGATAATGCAGGTCCTGATTAGGTCTTAAAAATTTAAAAAGGAGAGATTATTATCAGACACACACTCTCTCTCTCTCTCCTCTCTCTCTCTCTCTCTCTCTCTCTCTCTCTCTCTCTCTCTCTCTCATTATTATCAGACTCTGTGTGTGTGTGTGTTTGTACGTTAAAGTGAAATTTCTAAACTTCAGCAAAGTAACTTCTGAAAATAATACTGAATATTCATGCAGATGAAATCCTCCACATTTGAACTGAATATGGGAGTGGTAACTAGCCTAATCACAATAAAATTTCATTCAAATATGTATCCTCCTCTCTGTCGACCCTACACTTTTCAAGCCGTCAGCTCTCAGATTTACGGTGCCGTCAGGTTAGCAATATCTGTAAGAGGATCAAAGCACGCTGAGAGTTTGGAGTAATATAAAATGCTACCATTTAGTGTGTATGTAGGTTGGAGTACTGTCAAATTTTGCGATTCTTTTGTTTTTTAAGAGTAAGCCTTATATACTTTTTACCAAAGAACCCTCAGTTTTAACTACATTTAGGAGTAAGTTCCCTTCAGATATCCAGATTATTTTTTTCGAATATTTTGTAAGGCACTCCGCACTTCCTTTTTTTTAAAGTAAAGTATTATCCTAAGGATCTGTGTAGAAGTTACAACCATTCTTAGCACTCAAAGGTGGAGGCCAGTTCCATTCGACTCCGACCAGCCAATGAAAAATTAGAGGAATTTATTTCTGGTGATAGAAATTAATTTCTCGTCTCATAACTAAGTTCAGATTCCACAATAAGTTGTAGGTCCGTGGCTAAGAACCAGTTGGTTCTTGCCACGTGGGAAACAATCTAATCCTTCCAGGCCAACCCTTGGAGAGTTGTTAATCAGCGCAGTGGTCTGGTTAAACTAAGATATACTTAACTTTAACTCAAAGATAGAGAATGTTTTGGGCATATGATGAGAAATAGGGTATATAATAGAATTTTTAAATAGAATAAAGGACAATGACCACTGGGGAAGCCTAGCAATTCATGCACGACAATGTTGAAGTTCTTGACCAGAAGGGAATTTTGGCGGAAAGTGCACAAGACCAGAGAGAGCTCATATTCACAATTAAAAGCTGCAGTGTTTCCGTTTCTGATTTTGTCCCCTTACAGTACTGACCAAAGATGAACTCTTGTTACATGAATATTTAGATATACCTTGCCGTTTGCAGCGCTAGCAAATTTCTCACAAATCTTTAACTTTGGAGGAGAATTGTTTTGTTTCGTTCTGTTATTATTGCAAGGTGTTAAATTGGAAGGGGGTGATCTGCTGCTAAGATTGATTTCCATAAGGTTTTTGCAGCACTGCTTTAAGACATCTCTGTAACACCTCTGGGGAAGCAAATCATTATTATGCTTCCAAGTAACGAAATTATCCTCGATTAGCTAATGCTTGCAATGACTCGTTCTTCTGTTTCACAGCTTGAAGACAAAATTGTGTAGAATAATATCTAGCTGTAACTTCTTTTGATGAGTAATCTGAGCTTATGATGACGAATCACTGATGTATAGTCACTGCAAATATATTACAAGTTCTTTTAGGAGCCGGGTGGAAACTCAGACGTAAAAAACAAGCATGTTGGAAGTTGCTATCAAAAGTGCGCAAGCATATTGTTCTTGTGGCGAATATACAAGCACCTCATCGCCTCTAACTATGTAACCTGTTGCAAGAAACAAGGATGAAAAATTCACCTCCACATTGAAGAGCGGGTAACCTCTGCTCGTTTCCCACATAAACTATGAAGAAGATCTACTCGCCGAGTCCCTCCGGATCTGTATTCTTGGAGAATTCTTCTGTTCTGTTCCATCTGCGCGCGATCGGGTGAAAATTTTACTTTTAATCTCTC